>NC_044918.1:6376837-6475265 GCF_003576645.1 Ipomoea triloba
TATAATTTAATTAAATCAAAATTATTAAAAATAATGTGTCCACATTACAAAATAAATTATGTTTTCCTTAATAATTAATAATTAATTAAAAAAAATAAGAAGAGGAAAACATATAAAATATGTCATACAATATCTTAAATAATGTAAATTAATATAAAATTTAATAATTACTTCGAAATCAAATACATAAAATATTGCAGGAAACATTGACGAGATTTTACTTTTCGACTCACCTGAGAAGTTTACTAGAAAAATTTACCTTTCGGTCCAATATTTTTCCTAAATTTTACACTCTTTGGGTGTCTACGCTTGAAAAAAAAAATATTATTTTCAATCGTAAAAGTAATATTTAATGTGATACATAGTGATTGATTGTCTATGAACATAAAAAAAAAAATAGAAGTATATGAGTATTTATGAAATTTACGGAACTTATTGTAAAACTTCATAAGAATAGATTGTATATTTAGAGAGGAAAAGTCTATAAAGAAAGTTAAAAATTTTGAGGTTGGATTGCGCGATTTTAACTATTTATATTTGTAAGAAAAAAATGTATAGAAATTCTAATTTTATAGAGTCTAAAAATGAAAATAAACAAAAACGAAATAAATAAAATAGTTTTTCCCAAAATGGTCCCTTGACTATTCTCAAAATGGTCCCTCAACTATTTCTCAATGTTTATTAGGCTAACAATAGGTAAATGGACGAAAATACCCTCCATTTTGACACTGATTTGACGGAATATGTAACGGAGGACCAAATTGGGTGAGTTTTTGAAAGCCGAGGGACCACATTAGGTGCAATTGAAAGTCGAAATGCAAAATTGAGAATGAGCAATAGTCGAGGGACCATTTTGGGAAAAAACTCTATTAGAATGAAAAATTATATAATATTGTAGTAAAATTTTTACATGTCAATCATCTATATTTACATAACATTAAAATTAATTATACTTTCCTTTTGAAAAATCTTCCATATTATGTTTATCCTCCACTATATAATGATGAGAAATGACTCTTCTCTCACAACGTACCAATATCTGTGCTCTCACTATTAGTTAGAGATCTATAATCTGTAATTCTACGAAGTCGAAGATCGAACTTTAACACGCGTAGAATTGTTATGGTATGCGGTATGATTTAATTTTTAGTTGATTCATTCTGCATGTTGGAGATCCTTATGGTGTAGTCTGCATTCCATAGAGTATTTTGTAGTACTGTGATTTAGTTTGATTTTAACAGCTCAATATGCTTTAATTTTTGCTGATAAGGTTTCAAGTAGCTAGGCCAATTTTGCCATGGGCGTATCACGTATGTAAAATTACAATTTTCAGAGTGATTGTAGTGAACAATCAAATGTTTTCTATAATTATATATTTTAATCACATTACTTTGATTGGTAATTTCTAATGGAAAAACATTGTATTGTAACTTTGTATTACAAGATTTTGAATGATAGTACCTTATTTAACTATCCATCTTTTTAGTTGTACTGTGCAAAATAACTAGCAATCTACGGATGCTCATCTATATATTGTAGAATTTGCAATCTTGATCTTCCCCATTTACGGATGCTTATGTAATTTGGTAAAAATGGTGGTTAATATACTTGAATAAATCCTCAATTATTCATTCCAATTGTTTGTTTTACCATTCCAATTCTTCATTTTATAAAAAATGGTGCATTGGAAGCTAAACATGTGTCATTGTATCATTGATTGTTGATTCCAATTATTATTAATCTTTATCATTAATTGCACAATACTAATTCACACTTATTAGTTAAAAATGGTGATTACTATACTTGAATAAATGAAATAATAATCCTCGATTTAAAATCTATTATGTTAATATAATAATAATAATAATAATAATAATAATAATAATAATAATAATAATAAAAATGATGGTTACTATACTTGAATAAATCCTCAATTATTCATTCCAATTGTTCGTTTTACCATTCCAATTCTTCATTTTATAAAAAATGGTGCATTGGAAGCTAAACATGTGTCATTGTATCATTGATTGTTGATTCCAATTATTATTAATCTTTATCATTAATTGCACAATACTAATTCACACTTATTAGTTAAAAATGGTGATTACTATACTTGAATAAATGAAATAATAATATTAAATTTTGTAGCCTCGATTTAAAATCTATTATGTTAATATAATAATAATAATAATAATAATAATAATAATAATATAATACTCCGTAGTAATAATAATCTAAAATTCTTAATATAATTTTCCTAATAATAATAATAATATAATAATAATAATCCATAACTCTTAATATAAGTTTGTAACTAAATTTTCCTATTAAATCTGTTTATAAAGGTAATTATAAATATAGAATTGAGAAATTCCTATGATATTTTATTTAATTGATATTATTCATAATATATTTTATCTAAAAGGCTTCCTTCCTTTTTTATAACATTGTTCCATATGTTAATCCGTTTAATATGCTAATCTATATAGGTAATTACCATATACTATTTACCATCTAAATAATCCGTGGTAATTACACTATATTTAACATCTAAATTTATTATGGTCATTAAACATAGAGATTTCATTCTTACGATAATTTTATATATTTTTACTTCAGATAATGTCAATTACCCGTGCATTTCATTTGATTACTTTTGAATAAAATCTTAAAAATTATGACAACTAATGAATTAATATTGTTGTTCGTAATATAAATTTTATCAAATCAGTTAACGAAATTGATAATACACATATTACATCCATAATTAGAGGAGATTAACAAAATTATGATAATTATTTCAATTCACGTATTATTATGCTAATTCACATATTATTACGTCCATACAATTATGTAAATTATTTCAATTCACAGATTATTACACATATAAAATTATGCTAATGGTTACTTTGGAATAAAATCTTAATAATTATGGTCATTGAAAAATTAGTTCAAACATTATACTTTTATTAAACGGTTTTTTATACTTGCCGTAATTTTATCTAATCAATTAAAGAAATTAATGGTACACATATTATGGACATAATTAAAGAAAATTAAACATACACATATATATTACGGATAAAATTAAAGAAAATTAAACATACACATATTACGTCCATAATTAAACGAAATTAAAATATACATTATTTTTAATTATAATATATACTCCTTAATTACCATACTTATTCATAATACATGGACGTCATAATTAGCATAATATTAATCTATACTATATATAAAAACATAAGAATAGTAAAGGCATATTTTAAATTTTAAACAATAGTAAAGGTAAATTAAAAATAGAATGAAAATATTTCAATAATAATATTCTACATCATTAATTAAAAATAGAACAGAAATTATGTAAAAATACCAGTGGATCTATTATTCTAATTGACTAATTAACTGAAAATTAAAAAAAAAAACCGACTAAAAATGAATCTGATGTTACTAATTGATTGAATATATAAAAGGAAATGAATATTAATAATTGACTGTAAATAAAAAAATATCCATAATTAACTAAAATGAAAAAGGAAATGGTCATATCATTGCAATTTAATTAAAAAAGGAAAACATTCTACATCATAAATAATAAAGGCATATTATAAACAATATTAAAGATAAATTAAAAAAGGAACGGAAATTAAAAATGAAACGGAAATATTTCAATAATAATATTCTACATCATCAATTAAAAATGGAACGAAAATTAGGTAAATATTACTACGTAATTCTTTTCATTTTTCCTAGATAAGGTTGCCTGATATTAATTTACACATAACAATCGGCACTAATAATTAAAAAAAAATTAAAAAAAATAGAAGAACTGCCGGAGACGTCTGTTTTTTTTTTTTAAATTTTATTATTATTATTATTATTATTTAATTATTTTAATTAAAATTATTTAAAAAGTTTATTTTAAAATTAGTAACCACCATGTCATCACAATTGTAGGTAAACAGGTCAATTTGGACTTTTTTTTTTTGAAAACATGTCAATTTGTACTTAATTGCATGAGTTTATATAGTTCAGGAATCCAATTGCATTCTTTTTGAGTTCGATGGTCTAATTGCACTTTTGTGTGTAGTTCAGTGGTTTATTTGACCATTATTCCGAGAAAAATGATATTACTAATTGATTTAAAATATAAAAAGATCGTAATCTATATTCTATACTATATATAAAAATAAAATCCTCCTATTTCATTCCCCGCCTAAACTTTTGTAGTCAATTAATGAAATATTTTATTGGTCAAATAATTAATAAAGCTTATTTGTTAAGAAAATGTAAAATAGAAATTAACTAATATCTATAAATTGATAATATGTATACTCACGTATCAACACTATTAATAAAATTAAAATCATTTATCGGGAAAAGAAAAGGATATTACTAATTGACTGAAAATTATTTAAAAACTTTAATAGTTAATTATACTTTCCTTTTGAAAACTCTAAGTTATTTAAACTTTAAAAAAATTAATTGAACATGGGTTGTTAGATTTTTATAATAATCAAAATTAATTCATTCAAATATGAAGGAGGAAGATAAAACTAAATGCAATATGGGGAAAATGAATATGCTTAAAGTATAAAAGTATAATTACACATATATTAGTGTAATTGACTAATAATAATTGCCTAATAATTATTATGATAATTAAGTTAAGCATTGATCGTTGAATTTATTTTTATAATAATTACAATTAATTTATTTCTCATTTTCTCATATTTATTTTAGTAATAATATAATTATATAAGTCATAATATAATTATATAAGTCATATTACTTATAGATCTTTTTAAGATAATTTTAGACAAACAAGTCATATATTATTCAATTAATTGAGTAATATTTTTGTACTAATCTTATAATCAAATAAATGTACACGTTCAATATTAGAATTTTTTATAATTTCATCTTTATTTTTATTATCTCAATATATAATAAAAAAAAATTATCCACGCCCGGGTAATTGGACAATTATTTGTTCTAATTCAAAGGAAAACATCATAAAACATAATCGATCCAATCAATTTCATCAATTGCGCTATATAATATTCGATGTTATAATATATATAATTGTATATTGATCCAAATATTCTTTAAATATTATAACAAATTCATTCCGTGCAACACGGGCGAAAATACTAGTTTGTTTTAAAAAAAATTAATTTAACCATTTTTATTGCATTGAATTTTTCAAATGGACTAAGTTCAATTTAAAATGATTGGAAAACTCATACATGAGTTTTTTCTAAAAACAAACAATTGTGTGTTCAAGTTTTCTCAAATGACATTTACCACAATACCCACGAAGGTTTGGATGAGATGGTGTGGGTCTCTTTCTACTAAATTAGATAAAGTGCTCTGTCGAAATTTGAGATCTTATCCAGCATGAACATGATTAGTCTTAATATATAAAGTCCTAGTGTACCTTGAATGAGGAAACTTAATTGTGGTTTGACAAAAGCACGATATTTCCTTCTCTTAGTTTAAATACTAAATTTTTGTGTTGTTGAGAGTTGACCTTGTAATTCTGTGATTACAAAATTATTATACGGAATAAAGGTCAAATATGCCACTGAACTACACACCAAACGGCAATTAGGCCATTTATTAGATTGGGCGTCCCTCTTATGTGATAAATAGCTCATGTTTGGAACAAGCATTGTATTCACTATATTTTTGTTGGACCTCCTCTCGTCTTGAGCCCTTATTATTATTATTATTATTATTACTATTATTGTTACTAGTTTGTCTTATGTGCGATGCGCAAAAAATAGGTGCCCAATATTAATATTTTATATTAAAAATTTAAATTTATTTAGATTTTAGATATTTAAATTATTGTAAATAATAATAATATTGTAAAATATTTTTATAAATTTTATATTTATATTTTAAGAAATAACTCCAATATATAATGTGCATAATAATAATAATAATAATAATTATTATTATTATTATCGAAGAAAATAAGAAAATATATAGTGGATGCATGTGCATGGTAACAATAGTGAAAAATATAACGGAAGTTATAACGGTAGAGGTATGTTTGTCTAATATATTGTAAAGTACAACTTTTATAGCATAATGTACAAAAAAAAAACTTAACGGAAAAAAACGAACATAAATGAAGGGTATAACTTTTATTCACAAGTAATAGTGAAAAAATTATTTCATGTTTTCAAAATGGAAAATTGTGCTAATAAACATTGTTTTATGTCTTCTGATCTCAAGTTTTTCAAATTTCCAGAAAACTGGAAAAAATTTCCAGTTAGGAAACCGTCCCCAAATTTCCCCTTTTTGGTTTCCTTCTCCGTATTATATATATATATATATATATATATATATGTTATTAAGATTATGGTGGTGACTTGGCCAGCCAGTGAGGAGAAGCAGTAAGTGGCGAAACCCTTTTTTTTTTTTTTTTTTTTTAATATTTTCATACTCTATTCGGCCGGTAGAGAGAAAAGAGCTTTGTCACATTTTTGGGTGATTTTCATCAAATATTTTAGAGGTCAACTTGTTTGTTCTGGACGTCTTTGGGATATTCTCATAATATTTGTATTGTTTTCATCTTGTTCGTAGTGATTGAATATTTTAAATACAAGTTAGTATTCTTTTTTAGGTCTGTGAAACATAATAGAAGTGTTTGTCATGATTTTTGGATGTTTGGCTCATGTGGTAGTTTGAAACTTTGTATTCAAGATTTGTTATAGTGAAATATTGTTCGTGGTGGTCCTGTGATTTTTTTCCGTAGTTTTGGAGTTTTCACGTAAATCGTGTGTCCCTCGTTGATATTTATTTTGGACTATTGTGTACTATCTCGTATTTTGTGCACTGTATCGAGTATGTGATTTTCATTGTCACATGAATTGCGATTTTTCCCAACACCATCGAACTCAACTACACAAATTCCTGCAATTTAACCCAAAATGACATGATGTGCCGGTTACCAATTTTAAAAATACAATTTTAAAATATTTTAAAAATAAAATAATTAATTTAAATTATTTATTTTAAAAAAAAAACACAACTTCCGGCCGTAGACGCTTCCTCTCATGGCCAGCCCGCTTCGTCTTCGGCCATGGAGACAATTCGTCTTTGCCGGAAGTTTTTTGTTTTTAGTTTAATTAATTATTTTATTTAAAATATTATTTTAAAAATCAGTAAGTGGTACATCTTAAATTGCATGACTTTGTGTTGTTCAGAGATCTAATTGTATTTTTTTTGAGTTTGATGACCTAATTGTATTTTGATGTGCAATTTAAAGACTTATTTGATCCTTATTTCTTAATAAATATCGTGATCAAATTTGGATGCGTTGTTACGTAGGGATGGAGTTAGAAAAGAAAAGAAAAAAAAAAGTAACATTTGAGAAAAAGGCAAAAACTTGTGTGAGACCGTCTCACCGTGAGACGAGTCGGATCGGGTCAAGATGAAAATGTAATACTTATACGTACAAATGTCATACTTATATGCTCAAATGTAATACTAATCAGGAATAAAAATTTTCCTACTTATAAGGATAAATGTAATACTTTTACGAGAAAATACAATACTTTTACATTTTGATTAAAAAGTGTTACATTTTCCCTCAAAAGTATTATATTTTCTCTTATAAGTAAGGGACACATGTCAACATTACTTATTATGAAAAATGTAATATTTTTTCTCTTAAAAGTAACAAAAATTGTATTCTTGATTAGTATTATATTTGAGCATATAAGTATGACATTTACACATAAAAGTATAATATTTGCATGGTGATTCGACCCGACCCGATCCGTCTCACGAATAAGGATCCGTGAGACGGTCTCACACACAATTGTGAGCTTTGAGAAAAATATTCACCACTGGAAATCCGATTACAGCGCCCAACTCAAGCAATGGGCCGAATCGAAATTCTCGACACATTGCTATGAGTCTATGACCATTTTGACCAAAACCCTCCTTTTGCTCCGCGGCTCCGCCTAGCTTGCTCAGTTGCTCGTGCTCGCTTTTACAGTTAGCTCCTCCCCGCAACGACGTAGCCGCCGCTGCTTCCAGGTTCGCTATTACTGCCCTACAAAAGTTTATCCATTCACCGCTTGCCAATTCCAGATTGCTGCACGCAGTTCTCTCTCTTCTTCTTCTTCTTCTTCTTCTTCTATTTTTTATTTTTTATTTTGGATTTTAAAGTTTTTTTTGGTGGGAAGATAGTAATCTGGTAAAATTATGGAAAATTGAGTTTCAGTTCAATCATATTCGTCTTTGTTGAGGTTCGGTTACTTAAGCTCAGCGGTTCACTTGACTGATTTTTTTTATTTTTTATTTTTTCATTACCTGCAGGCGTGAATAGTAGGAGCAGAAGAAAAATGATAAAAAGGCGATTTTACAAGCTTGAACATGGTGATAGAGATGCTCCTTCCGAGTCTTCTTCATCTTCCTCTGACTCTGAAGCAGAGGCAGAAGGAATGGAAGAAGAAGAAGAAGAAGAATTAGAATATGATGACGAAGAAGACGAAGAACAGGAAATTCACTCAGAAGAAGAATATGATGATGATCACAAAGATAATGATGCCGTCACTGAAATGAGAAAGAAAAATGTGTCTGTTTCATCACCATCCGGTAATTTTTTATTGACTGATTCTATCTGTTCATATTGCACTCTTTATTCCTCTTCCTCTGGTAACATTGATTTAGGGGTTGGTAGTTAAATTTATATTAAGGGAGAAATCCTAGGGTACACAAGCAATGGCCTTTTTCTCTAGTTGGCATTTCATCTCCGTATTTAAAACATAACTTCCATTGTAGTAACTGAGTTGGATTAATTTGTCCATGTTATTTTCTCAGCAGACTTGTTAGTGGCTTTGGATTCTCATCTTCTTTGTATTTATCTACCCCTATGATCCAGGATATGAGAGTGAAGATAGCTCTGAAAATGAAGTTAAGGATGACAAATCAGGTTGGATTTAGTCATTCACTTACAGTTCTAATCATTGTTTTCTTTTCCCTTTTGGATAAGATTAGTGCACTTTGGGTGCTTTTGATTGGGGATTCTTCAATTTACTTCTTTAGTGTTCACTCACAATTCTAATCATTGTTTTCTTGATATATTGCTCTTGGCTATTGCAGACTTCTTTACATTTTAATTATAACTAATGGGTAGATTAGTGATTGTGTTGATCTCTGCATCTGTATAGTTTGGCTTCTTTAATATGCACTGTTAATTGGCTGGGCAGGTTTCCCGCTTATGCTAGATCTAGTTGTCCACTATATATTAGCTATAGCCTCTATAAGTAAATGGAGGAAGAGGGGCAATATCTGTCATTTAAAACTAGAGGTGCCAAAAAGTATTAGTAAAATTTACCATAGTTTAGGTAAACTTAATAGAGTTACAAATATTTAGATACTTTGACTTGCATAGCGAAATAGTTGGGTAGCCTAAAAGAGTTAAATGTAGTCTTTTAATATCACTTGAAAAAAACACTTGTGTTTGTGCCTTTGTGGCATTAGTACCAAGTAAATTTTACAATTTGCCATAGTTATTTTGGTATAGAGTATATAATTTTCTCCACGTGTGTTGCTATAATAACTAATCCCAGAGTTTTATCTTCTTTGCATTGCAGATAATTCCAGTGCTTAGTCTATATTCCAAAATTTCAATTATTCTGATTCTTTGGCATTGTTACTTTTGGCAGGGCTGCTGACAAGTGATGATGACATTGGAACTGAAATTGACCAAAAAAGGATTAGTCAAACTATGCCTGAAGAGCGTGATATCCTTTGTGGAAATTCAGATTACATCTTGAAATGTAAATCTGTTTTCAAGTGCCGGATATGTCCTAGAGTAGTATGCTTGTCAGATGAAACCTTGCGTACTCACCTTAACTCCAAAGTAAGCTTTAATTTTGCAAATTTTAATTTTCCAAGTCAAATCAATTGATTGCATAAAGATCAGCAATACTTCTGATAGCTTAATTATATTTTATATGAATTCTCATAATTATACTCCTCATTAGCTGCTGCTATTTTTTTCCAAATGCTTAAAGATACTGACATGATGCAGAGAACATTTGACCCTGATACATACATACATGTGTGCCTGTGTTACTATATACTCTGTATTTTATATATATATATATATATATATATATATATATATATATATGTCCCCTAGACTACTTGACTGATTAATAAAGGGCACATTACTTAATGCTAGAGACATGCCAGATCTGAGAAATTGCTAAAAGAAGGTAGGCTAAAGCTTATGCTCGATGACCGTGGGAAGATTGATGTAGAGGAGGAGCATTCTCCAAAGAGAGAGGTTTATCCATCTTTGTACCATGGAACTCAATGAAATCAGTTTATACAGTTGGTATGCCTTATAAATTAACTATTCCTATCTGTATACTAATGTCAGCAAAACAAAACTGAGACGACAAGAGCCAAAGGATTCAAGAAGCAGAGGCTGGGGAAGGGATCAAAGAAGGTTATGCTTTGCAACTCTGCCAGATATTTCTGTTATGTCTGTTGCTATTGAGTTGATGACTAGATGTCTCATTTCTATAAAATGAACTGCAGGAAAATGAACAATATGCAGGCACACAAACTGAACGACATAGGAAAAAGAACCAAGCCAAGAGGAGACGGAAAGATGACAGATAAAAAGTGTGATTAGCTCTCACTTTTTATGCTGTGGCCAAGTAAAATGGATTTTGTGTTTTCCAAAATTAAAGGAAGAGTAATATGTTGAAATATATTTAATTGAGAGTAGTATTATGTGATTTTGGGTCAAATCGATTTTGTCAGTGGACATGTTGAGATGAACTTTAGATGGGAGACTAGGATTAATTTTAATGTGACAGAAATTCTTCATACCATCTGATTTTCTTTTCTTTTTCTTATCAATGGGGAATTCTTCACCATGAAATGTTCAGTCGGACCTGATTTTTTTTTTTTTTAAATGAAATTAAACATACGGAGGATTCAACACACCATCTATCACTGTAATACGTGGTACGTGAGGTAACTTAAGTAATTGATTAATTACCTCAAGTAATTGATTAGATAACTCAAGTAATTGATTAATTAACATTAGTGGTGGTGAGAACTTTGTGCATAAAAGGTGACAAAAGTTTGAAATCATTTAGGCAATTTAAATTTACTTCCTTCATAAGCCTTGAAGTTAGTTCATGGAGTACTGAAATCATAAAACCTAGGATATTAAAAAAAATGGTACATGCACCTGATCCGATTAATGAATTCTAGCCACTTACAAACGAAACAAAAGATTTAGTTCAAGATGCTTTAGCACACCATTATCTTAATGCAATAAACACAGTAAGATTAGTGTGAGAGACAACAAAGTTGAACGGCAATTCTACAAGATGATGAACAGCTACAGATCCTCAAACTGAGATGTAAGAAAAGAAGATGGTTAATGTCCCTCTCCATCATTTTTGTGGTTTTCAGTCAAACAAGGCAGCTCTTCTTCATTTCCTTCTGCTCCAGTCACGTGATCAGGTGGAGGGGTTTGTTCACTGCTTTCATTATTTTCAGGGTGAAAGTTAATGGGGAACTTTGTTACTCTAGGCTTATCCGATAGTATGTTTCTTTGAACCTTGTCAATTAATACCTTCTGCGGCGGTTCTTCTCTCAGCTGCTCATCGTCGTAATCATTGTTCACATAGTACCCCACTCGTACAAATTCCTGGTTCAAATATGAGCAGGTCAACAGGAGGACAGTCACACCGATTATATCTTCTTCCCGGATTTTTGAGGGATCGGGGGGGTCTGCCTACACAGGTAGAAAAGATAATTTTTGTCAAATCCAGTAACTGTAAAAGATGGTAGCCTTACAAGTGATTTGTGAAAGGCAAAAGGTCATACTTGCAAGACAAAACGGTAGTTTCCAATATTAACTGGCCCAACAAGGACACTTTCAAGAAGTTGATCATAAGTTTCATCCTCAGCGGATCCAACATAGATAAGTTTCCATTCCAAATCTGCATAGCAGGTATTCAAAGATGCTCAGTTGCTTAAACACAAGGTTCCAACAGCGCATGCTCTAGTCAAGGGGAAATGAACAGAAATGTGAAATGGTTGGAGAATGTTCATGTTTTTGTTCAAAGGGTAAAATCCATTACATTTACATTTTGAATGACAAAGGATAAAACTTCCGCCTTTTGCAGCGATAGCAAGATCCAATCTCGCATTCTGCATTGTAAGATCTAATCTTACATCAGCAGCAAACGTAGAATTTCCCCTTCCACATAGCTGAACCACCATAATCAAGTGCAGCAGCAGGGAAAGGTTCAGAAGAAATGCAATGTGGATATGTGCAAGAAATAAGCTGGATTAGCAGATTCATCAAACGGATAATGCTCATTTAAAATGATACAATTGCATTTAAATTATTCTCTGTTCTAGTACAGGAATATAAAAGAAAATCTTGGCAAAACTAATTAATACTGTCAGATGTCCTCTCTAATAAGCAAACTATAACCTCAGGCTTTTCAATCGATCCAAACAAACATGGCCATATCAAGACTAAACGGCTCCCTGCAGTGTTTTGATGTGTTCTGAATGTTTACATTCTAGTAAAATCACATTCCCCTTGAAAATGAACAAATCAACGCAACCTTTAGACAGAGAAACAGCAATTTGGACATCCGAAACCCTAATAAAACCACAGCAGGTCGGATAAATGCAACTCAATCGTGACAGATTAACAATCATTTCGGGACCAAGTCAGTTCAATTTCTCCAGTTATCAGCAAGCTCATGAAAACCAGGACGAAAAAACAAAAGGAACTACAATTCCTATAAACCTAGCTGCACCGAGTCATATTCCCTCGCACCCGATGTTGAATGCATAACAAAGCAACATCAACAGAAATTACACAAGTAGAAGCAAAAAAGGATGAATTCAGACATGAAAGCATAGAGAGGGAAAGGCGAGGTACCGTCTTTGAGAGGAGCGACGCACTCGTAGGAGATTTCAAACTGGAAAGGGGACAAAAACGGCGCCGGATTGTCCAACACAGAAACGTTCGTGAGGTTCACTGCGCTCATTGTATTGAAGCAACTACTGGCGAAAAGCTCTATGTGTTGTCGGATTCCTTAGTCTGAGATTTCTGGAAGACGATTAGGGATTCAGAAAACTTCATGGAATCCTTCAAAATGCTACGGAGGGTTGCTAAGGAACGGTCAGCAGGAGAAAAATATTTGAACAAGAAGACGACGATGAGTGTGGGAAGAGCTCGGTGCAGGAACCGAATGAATTTCGGTTGGCTTTGCTATTTATAGTGTTTACCGGGACGCATGGTGGTTACGGGCTATCGCCGGTTGTTGCTTTGGCGGGAGTCAGTTTTAGTTTTTACTATGGGCCTTATTGGGCTCATTTTCTTTACCATGGGCCCAAATTGAATGTATTGGTGGTAATCTAGAAAACTGCTAACCAACTATATTTTTTTATTTTTTATTTTTTAATATACAATGAAGAATCAATTTTGAGATTTTCTTTTCTAAATTACACCTATATCACTAGTCTACAAGAAAACGAGACATCAAAATGCAACAAGAAACTACACAAAAATAGGTTAAGTCACACCCACAATATCAACAAAAAGTAACGACTTTAAAGTCTCGAGAAATTCTTGTAAACTTGCGACTCAAAATGGGAGGGGCCATTATAATTAGCGAACTAACTGGTGCACACATTTGTTTCTTGATGAATATGTTTTCAAGAACAACCTTATCTCAATTCATAGTTCATAATCTCTTATTTTGTTTTTAGTAGGTCAAATTTTAGATCTCTTAGTATTATCAATAAACTTCACATTTTATACCATAGTATAAAAATTATTCTCTAACTCCACTCAATGAAAATCATTATCCCAACATAATAAGACCATGTAATATATAAAGTTTTACTTTGAGGCTTGAAACAAATCCACATTGTAAGCAAAGCCACAAATCCACCCCCAAGGCAAGTTACTACAATATGAAGAAATCTCCCTTTTTCCTTCTAACTTCGAAAGTTGTGGTTATCCTCAAAAAAGCAACCATTTTAATATGACATAATACTTTGTTTTTTTCTTTTCTTTTTCTTTTTAAATAAATTGCTAGATGGATTGCAAGCTTGCATTAAATGTAAGTTTAAGCTCGATAAAATTTAAATTTTCTATGCAAAATGTGACACAGTATGGTCCAACTCTCAATCTCCATCACTTGCCTTCTTTAGTACCACATACCAACACAAACCTCTTCTCCGTCAGCTATTTTTGTCTCTTAGCACTCCCCTGAGAGAACTATCTTTTCTTTTATTTCTCATTTATCCAATCGGTAGAAGTATGTACATACTCACAAAGATTCCTAGTATACAACCAATTAATCTTCAAACATTGTTAGGGTTTGTCTCAAGCATTTTTCAATAATGAATTGTTGGTCCCCTATGAAACTTGATGTAAGCTTTGCATTATTTTTTGTTTTTCAAATAATGAAAATTGATGGCAAAAGAATCTAATGTCCGATCACCCAACTCCACTACGCGACATTGGTATCACTGGGCACAAAGATTGCATTCTATATAGTGTAAGAGCCTCAAGCCATAACACAGCAAAAGGCAAAATGGATCATAAGATGACCAATGAGCCTGCATGCAAAATCCACATGAACGGTGGTGATGGCCCTGAAAGCTACACAAAAAATTCCAAGTACCAGGTAGCATAAATTCATGAATTTTCTGGAAAATTTCATGACATGTAAGTTGATCATGTTTTTTTTTTTTTAAATGCAGAAACAACTAGTGAATTACTCAAAGCAACTCACCATTGAGCTAATTGAGCAGCATCTTGATGTTGAAAGCTCTTGCTTCGACCCCTCTAAACCGTTTCAAATGGCAGATTTTGGCTGTTCTACGGGACCAAACACGTTCATGGCAGTGCAGAACATTTCTGAAGCAGTGCAGCGAAAATACTGCAAGAAATGGCAGGAGGAATCGGGGATACCAGAGTTTCATGTCTTCTTTAATGATCTCGCTGAGAATGATTTCAATGTTCTGTTCAGAAACATGCCTACTAACCGCCCTCGCCATTTTACTGCTGGGGTACCCGGTAAGGAACTCAATCTTTCTTGCATGGAACGAATGAAAGGATGATTACTTTGTTGGATTTCATATGTTCCAGGTTCCTTCCATGGCCGCCTTTTTCCGAAGGGCTCCCTGCATCTCGGGCACTGCTCTTGCGCGCTTATGTATCTCTCGAGGCTCCCTAAGGAAATCGTGGATAAAAACTCCCCTGCTTGGAACAAAGGCAGAATTCACTACAGCACCCCGGGAGCAGCAAAAGAAGTCAAGGAGGCTTATTCGGCTCAGTTCAGACAAGACGTGCTTACCTTTCTGGATGCACGGGGAGATGAACTCGTTCCTGGAGGTTTAATGGTGATCATAGTAATCGGGATTCCTGATGGCGTCCTTCCCTCCGAGTGTGGCATGGGTATGAATACCGCCATTCTCGGATCCTGCCTGCAGGACATGGTGAATATGGTAATTGCTGTATATTTGTAAACTCGAAACCAATCATATATATAGTTTTAAAGATACAGGCAATCGATAATATGCAGGCAAGAATACCAGAAGAGGATTTCGATTCATTCAACCTTCCAATGTATCATACATCTCCTACAGAATTTGAAGCACTGATAAAAGAAAACGGATTGTTTGATATCGTGAAGTTTGAGAGGTTACCTAATCCATTTACAAAGGAAGCAGCAGCAGATGTCGAAAGGGGTATTTTACTCACAAGGGCTGTTTTCCAGGGACTAATCGAGGATCACTTCGGGAAAGACATCATAGAGGATTTCTTCAAACTTTACTCGAAAAAGCTAGCTGCAAATCCAATGGTGTTTCATGAGAAATATCGCCAAGAAGGCAGTTACTTTGTGTTTCTGAAGCGAAAAATTGCAGATTAGAGAACAGAAGTATATCATTGCATAGACTGTAATAAGCAAACCTCGAAACATTTGACAACGGTTGCTGAAATAAAGAAACAATGCAAGTAAACTTAACTCGAGTTTCAAATATGACAGCTATGGCACTTGCCAAATATCGCCTGGTTTCTGTGATACAGTCTTCTCTGCATATGGCTTAATAGATGAATCCCAGAAATATTACAGCTTTATACTATTTTTAAATAATAAATGATGACTTTATATAAATTTAAATCATAAGACCAAGCAAACAATAAAAATCTAGATATAAACAGGCTAGAAAGAATCAGATCTTGTAAAGTTAACAATAGTGATTATGTTATTTCCTTGTACAAGAACATGTTAGATTTCACAAGACAAGATCAAGAAGTAGAGGGCACTCTATTGAAATGTCTGCAATGTTAAATTAGAAGAATTTGCTTTTATATCAGACTCTTTCAGGAAGGTGTCCTGATTGCTCATCACCTGAAGCCAATATGTACAATGAGATGATTTCAAACACATCCCAAAACTAGAATTAGCATAACCGAAACACAGTTCAATCCAAGTTTTTCGTGGCGTTGGCTCATAACGATGATACAGGTTGCTATTGTCAGTAAACATGACCAAGACGTGATTGAGGTTGCTGCAACGGTAATTCATTCTCTTCATCCTAGCAAATACAAAAGAGGCAGATAAAACCGTATAAAGATAAAAGCTGGATTGATTCAATAACCTTACACAAGGAATCAACTGAACTTGTTCAGAAAATAACGAGAGAAATTGCCCTACTAAACTCACCTCAGTGTTTCTCCGTCGTCTGATTACAGTAAAAGCCTTTACCATGACATATATCGGCAATAGAATTCCAATAGCTCTCAGCACCAATAACTGGGAAGAAAAAAAAGAAAAGAAAAAAGAAGCACATTACACATAATTCCATGCATCGATGCATGTAAATGGTGTTATGTTTCTTTTCAAATAACCTAAACTATACCACTTACTGTGAACAGTGTAATTGAGTAGTCTCCAGCTCCATAGATGATGATTGGTAGAGTATGACGTAATATTAGAAGCAGCATGAACTGCATAAACAGTAAAATAGGACAGCAAAATTCTGTTTTCAAAAAAAAAAAAAAAAAGGACAGCAAAATTCAATTATAACAAGTCTAAGACCTCTAATGAGAATAATGAGGACTGGATCTCATGGCAAGAGAAATCATGAAGTTATCTAATTCAGTTAATAGTTGTGTGTGTGTGTGTGAGAGAGAGAGAGAGAGAGAAAGAGAGAGTACAATTATAGCTACTACTCGACAGCATATCAAACTCCTTGGAGTGTATCCAGAATACTCGTCATATTCTGGATCCATAAAATTGTGTTCTGTAGAAACCACTGTTATGAATTGAGGATTGTGAAGGTCTCTCCCAGAAATATACCAATTTTCTCTATAAAAAAATAGCAAATGAAGAAAAACATATAGCTCTTATCAGCTAAGGAAAAAGAAACCATAATATCTTCACAGATACAAAAATAGAAGCAATTCAATGAATTTCAGTTAAATACATACCTTAAGTTCAATGGAATCCCACCACAATGAAATAAAGGAGGCGGCGCTGTAAAACCTGGCTTGAATTGCTGCAAATTCATGTTCAAATGAAACTATAAATTGAAACAAATATAATTTTAAAGGGAATACAGAACAGGAATAAAGGTGGAAGCTTTAAATTGTGTTGAAGTTGGGAACAAAATCTAAGCATTTTATTGGATCAACCATGTTGAAAGACAGACCTGGTGGCAAATTTCACAGATTGTGTTCCCCTTCTCGTTACACCATCGCTGTGCACATCTGCGGTGGACATACTGCACACACAAAAGCTACATTGAACTCTTGACCTAAAACCGAAGAGAGGACGTCTATAGTTGTGTGCCTCTAAATTCTAGAATATAATTAATCATTGTAATTTGTTAGAGTAGCTTGATCAGGTGCAAGATGATAACTTCCCAAGTCACTTACAACTATTGCAAGAGCAGAAGGAAGCATTTTGTGAGGCCACAAAAAAATCAGGCATTTATTTACCTTCAAGCTTCCACGGCAAGAACATGGTATCTCCATGTTTAAATCTTCATCTTCATCATGGCAAATCCTACACTCTACCAATTTCCTTGGTGATGATCCTACATCAATATCCAACCTATGGGAACTAATACCGCTACTCATATTTTCAACATCAGCGGATGGAGCACGCTGTGAGAGGTTTTTACTCTGAATAGCAGCTTCTAGGGTGGACTCAGTTAGCAACCATCCCACCGGCAATGGAAAACGGTCTCCCATTCTTCAAACAAATACAAAGAATGGCTTTTGACAGGATCTTGGAAACTTGAAAAAAATAAACCTAGACTTCTGAGATGAATATTTGAGAGAAGTTCCAATCAAGTTACCCTGCATTCCAAAGACATTCCAAAGTAAAAGTGCTATTAGCTGACATTCTGATAAGGTAAGAGGACAATATGTTGAGAAACAAGAAGGGTTCACAACCCCAACCAAGTTGGTCTGTTGTTGGCTTGATAACAACAAAGTTCCAAGTTCGACTCACAATGAGAACAACTTAATTTGAGCCTATCAGCTATGAGCAACTAGACTCGCTTACCTCCTTGTAATCGTTTGCCAACAAGATCAATAAGGCAGGGTTTACCCGTGTACACCTTCAGGTACGAGTTTCTCTCGTTGCCCAAAAAGAAGGGTTAACAAATACAAATTCTAAGATTCAAAATTAACCAAAGGGAAAAACTTTACACCATGATCAGAGAAAAGGAAATAATAGCAGCTCAACTCACAATTTAACCAGGAAAAAAAGCACAAAAAGAACCACCTTTTTTGTCAATTAGATACAGACAATAGAGCTTTCAAAAAAGATACAGACAATAGAAAACAAAAAGTAAACATGGACATTTGAAGAAGTACAAATCAGGGCATTAAGGGAATACTTACAAGAACTGGATTCGGATGGTATTTCTGCAAGAGAAGGAATGTAATCTCTATTTTCTAATCTATCCCAAACCTATCCGCTCACTCTTTCTTCAATTCATTCTTTGCTTATTTGCGACTTCGTTGCCATTTTTTTCTGAAAATGGGTCTCACTATACTGCTCCCACCATTGATATTATTACCCAATCATATATACACAAAGATGTCTCTTTTCTTCATGTCTTCCACTTTCCACACAGAGAAGAAGTGGAGAGAGAGTCCAACGAACGGCAAGGCACACCGCGCTGCCCACGACGCTTCTCCACTCGCTATCTTTCCCGATTTTAGCGTTCTAATTTTATTGGACGTGGAGTCTTTCTTGTCTTGATTTTCTCATGAGCTTTCTTCTGTTTTCGTGAGTTCATGGCGTGATTTTTGTGGGATTTTTTAGTTGGTAATTCATGAATCGTTGATGGGATGAGATTACATCGGTCGTTGAATTAAGTCGGAGATAAATGCCATGTGTCAAGAAAATTTAACGGAAAAAAAAAAATGAGGAGCATTCCTGCCGTGAAAGTCGATCTTGTACAACATGCAAATATCCTGCGTACTTAGTCCTAATATTGACCACCATTTTCTTTCTGAGAATGGAGACGACATGTTGGGGTTACTAAGAATGTTAGGTTAGATATGATATTATCCCGATTATGAACTTAATTTAAGGATCTTCAATGTTGGCAAGCAAACCATGGGATACTAACTCTATTAATATTTAAACAAAATCATAATTTTCATTCCTCAATTTTAGGTAGTGACTTTACGTTACGAATTGTCAAGTGACTTTTTTTGTCTCTCAATATTATGTATGTGTAGTGATTTTTTTCATTTTTAATGATTTGAGAAGTAATTTTTTTTTATCATTAATGATTTGCAAAGTGGTTTCAATCACGAGTGTAGCTATAATTTCATAGGTAGGAAATCGTCTCAAAATGGTTTTCATCCTTCAATGATATGAGAAGTGGTTTTTTTAATGAAGTAGTGAAGCCATTATTTCATAGGTAGAAAATAATCCCAACATGAATGGGCAAGTGGTGAAACATGATGATACTTGAAAATCATGAATTTAATTCTTATCAACACCATTTTGGTCTCTTATGGAATATATATTTAATATATGGAATCTCTATAAATTAGGCAGTCTTAGAATTTAATTAGGTAGGCATATGGAAACTTGTTTCCTATTTGAAGTCTTCTAGCACTTATTCAGAAACTTTCTCTTTACTTTAGTAACATAGTATCAGAGACTTTACTATAATTTTTTTGCTATGCTGTCATCACTCGCTTGAGCATCACGCGCCGCCATCCTCGATCTGCTGCCACTCTCCTACACGCTGGCGCGTGAGGCTCCTCCAACGTCTGGAAAACATTTTGGTCAACTGCTCTTGGGTTGCATAAGTTTGTTTGCATCGGATCTAGACTTGGTTTGGACCATTGTGTTGTCTTTGATTTTTTGCTTCACGATCACTTTGTCTCCTACACATTCAAGCTTGAATTTTGTGTACTTGTGATCTGTTTCCTTTTTTTTTTTTTTGGATATGGTTGAGTCTGATGCATCTGCCAAATTGACCTTGATCTCTGCTAATGAGTTTGCTGAGTTGGAGTCTGTTGCTTGTTTTAGTGTTGTCATCCCTTTTTTATGCTCATTGTCATTTGGGACATGCTTCCACCTTTCGTTGGTAAAGAATTTTGTGTCTTCCGGTTTGGAGTTTGTCTTCTTTACCTTGTGTGTCCAAGCTTGTTCGGTCCACTTTGTGGTCACCCGGAGTTTGCCTGCGGTATTGATGGCGTTCAAGCTTTCGTTTGAAGGAGAATATCCAATCCCAAGCTTGTTCGGTCCATTTTGAGCTCACCCGATTGTCTATGATATTGGTGGCGTGCAAAGCTCTTTTTTTTTTTTTGACAACCAAATATGCATACTTATCATTAGTTCAAATCGTAAGGTACATCAATACAATGAGGGGGAATGTGATCCCAAGAACATCGGTCAGACTGAGAGCCTGCCGCCCTCGCCAACGAGTGATTGGCGTGCAAAGCTTTTGTTCAAAGGGAGTGTTCTAAATGAGGTATGAGTTTGTTGTTTTTGAGTTATTTTATGAGTTAGAGTTATTTAGTTATTTTGGTACATCAGTTATTTGTGTAATAAGTTGGGAATGATTAATATCTATGCTCCAACTTGAGGGGGAGTGTTATGGAATATATATTTAATATATGAAATCTCAATAGATTAGGCAGTCTTAGAGATTTAGGTAAGTAGGCACATGGGTTGCAAAAATCGCGCCTAGGCGCTAGGCGACGCCTGACCACGTTGAGGAAGGTCCGAATTGGCCTCCTAGGCGGCGCTAGATCGCCTAAGCGACCACGTAACGGCATTTCGTTTTGTTTTCTTTTTTAAATGTTCAAATCGCAGACCAAATGCCTTTCGCAGACTAGATTCGTAGAGGCAGTTGTAGTCTCGCAGACCAGAGTTCGCCGATCGACCTCCGTCATCTGTTGTATTCCAGTCAGCGACTGCTACAACTGTGGACCAGAGGCAGTCGCAGAGGTTATCGCAGTCTCGTAGACCAAAGTTCACCGGTCGCCCACCCCCGCAGACCAAAGTTTGCACGTCACCACTGCTGACGTGAGAAAATTGATGGCGAGGTTGGAGGTCACCGGTCTAGAGGTTGGAGGTTGCCGGCAATAGATGCTATAGCGAGATTCCGAGATCTGTGAGATAACGTTTGAAATTTCATATCAGATCTTTGAGATTTCATATCTGTGAGAGATCTGCCCCCGCCCTTAGCTTCCCCTTATTAAATTAAAAAAAAAATAGAGGGCACCTACCGTCTTTTTTAACCTTGGGTAGGCATATGGAAACTTGTTTCTTATTCGAAGGTTTTGTATTCTCTTTTCTATATGACAACATATTCAAAAATCTTTTCTTTACTGTCATAACATGATCAAATCTATTGTGCAAGATTTTTCTAGTGAAGTTTATGAGTTATTACATAAGAATGTCTAAAATAGTAGTTGTTGATACAAAAGGGTATGGATGCATGGCTTGATATGAAAAATGTTATTTTTTTTTATAATGGGGCAGTAAAAATATAAAACTTTTTGGCCCTATTTGGTAAATGGCTGTTAGCTGATTGGGTAAAAAGGTATGATTAGTTGATAACATTAACTGAGGTATGATTAGTTGATAACATTAACTGATTGTAAAAAGTTGTTTGATAGATTAGCTGTTTGGTATAATTCTTTTTTCAAAAAGCTAACTGAAAATGTTACTTTGAGTAGCCTTTTATATTTTAGTATTTTGGAGTTACAAAAAACTTATTAACTAAACAATTAATAGTGGTCAAATAAGCCAAAATTGACTGATAGACTGATTATTTACCAAACAGGGCCTTTGTCTTCTCGAGAACGAATAGATCCAGAACTTTAAAAAGATACGGAGTATCAACTTAGTAATTAAAATATTTTTTCTTTAAAGGACAATCAAAAGGCCATGCCAAATTGCCAATATTCCATCTGCTTTTTATTTCCTAGAGGAAAGCACTTTAAAACTTGAAGGATTACTGCAGATATGCAGATGCTTTCATCCTCAATCAAAAGCTCAGACTCAAATTCACAAACAATGCAACTCATATCTATCATACTCATCCCACAAATATTACAAATGCCCTACTTGCAGGGAGGAAATACAAAGATTTCATTGCCATACTGAATGCACTGCAAGTAGTAGAAACATTATTACAAAGAATCGATTATATGGCGATAACAACACAACACAGAGCCATATGTTGTCGAAACAGACCTCAAATTTAAGACAGCAGTAGCTTGAAATAGACAATCAGGTATATCGATAGAGACAACAATGCGAGCACATGCTGCCAGAAGAGAAGTGCAGAGGCTTCACTGACCGAATAATTTCTGAGTCGAGCGACTGCTCCCAGCAGGATGGCAGTCGGAGTTGTGTACTGCAACAAGAGCACAAAACGGTACATTTGGTTGTCGGGGATCAAAATGTTCGCCTTATCAGCCAAAGTAACCACCCCGATTCCCAACAATGGGAGCACCAGGAGTCTTGCAACGATGATGCCAACTGTGGTGCGAATGCCAAGTCTAGATTCATTAGGACCCTCGGCAAGCATTCCTCCCAGAATAAGCATTACTGAAGGAACCATAGCTTGAGCCATTATTTCCAGACTGTCGGTGAGGAAGGAAAGAGGCGCATCATCACCATAGACAAAGGATTTGACTGGTGGAATCATTCCGACGATAAAAGCTAGCAATGTAGCAAACGTTGGGGGCTGGAGGACGTGCTGAATTGGGGTTCGCTCTGCAACAATTCTTATCTTTCTCACCACCCGTGGCTCCACCAAACATCTAATTGATTTTGGACTTGGGGGTGCTTCCTCCACCGAAGATCTATTTGGAGCTGCTGCCTCCAAGAAATCGGGATCTGGGATAGAATTTTGTGAGATACTAGAAGCACTAGTAAAAATCCTTGCAACAAATGGTGTCTTGCAATGTACAGTTTCGTTTTCTTCCATTCCAGGCCACTCGGCCTCCAGAAGAAGTGGCCTACTCAGATCATTCGCAGGTGGCAAATGTTCCTGAATCTCGAGACCTTCCTCAACAACTTCATAATAGTCCAGTGGGGGCTCCATCATGTGATAAACAAGAGTATAAACAAGAAGCACCGCAATCCACTGGGAGAAAGATACATAAGCCACACCATTACTATGACAATCTGGACCAAAAATATTATCCTCACTATGACAAATAGATCCAACAATCGCAAGGGGCAGATTGCCCGTGTTCCCAAATGCAGTTGCAATAATTGTGAACCTGTTGAATTCTGGTGGCGTCCTGCATATCTTCGTCACCAGGTACCCCAACAAACAACCAATTGCAATACTTACAATCACATTCACCGGTATGAACCACCACCGCATAAAATTCTTGAGAGTAATAGCCTCCCCAAGGTGAATAAATATGGTACAAGGCAAGAATAGAGCAAAGACAAGCTTGCAGAGAAGCTTGAAAGTAGCTTTGGGAACAATTTTGGTCTTTGGGTGGGCCAGAATTAGACCAATTACTGTCAAACAAATAAGTTTCAACAGTGGCAAAATAGCATACACTAGATATGCATATGCTCCACCATCTGTATAAGCAGAACTTTTAGCATACACTGATTCCATTTTCAAGCAATCCAGCAAGCGATCCTGAAAATCCTCCTCACTCTAAAGTCTAAACCACTTCAATCCTAATCAAGATCAAATCTTTACAAAAATGGATCTCTAAAACTTCACTTTATCAGATTGGCTCGCATCAAATAATCTAGAGACAGTACCAATCATCACCTCACAGCTCGGTAAGTAAACCCTGGAAAATTTTCAGGAACCCAGATTTGATTCTAGAATAACAGCACCAAAATTGAATTGAACACTAGAGATTACCAAAATATAAACAGAAAATATATAGCATGATTTAAAGAGAGCAAAATACAAGAAAGCAATACTTCTCTTATTGCAGAATTCTGGAACCAACTTCTCTTATGCGGATTCCATATTATTATCTCTCTCTATAAGTAAATATCTATATGTATCTAGAGAGAGAGACAGAGAGAGACGGACATAGAAGGTAGAATATGCCAGTGAAAAATATTACCCCTACTCCCAAATTCTACTCCCCGGGGAAGCCTGAACAAGTGTAGTTGAGGATGAACAAGGCAAAGGACAGAGGTAAGATGAAGACGATGAAGTTTGATAGTTTCATAAGCCAAGCAGATGTGACAGAGTTGTATTCATAATTCATGCTTTGTTTTTTACCCCCAACAACAAATCATTATATATATATATATATATAAACAAAATTGCTAAATTTCCAGCTCATTTTAGTCCATAAAATTTGAAATCCGTCAACATAATATTATATAATAATTCCTTATCAGAAATTCTAGTTTTTCTTATCATTCCTTATTTATGACTAAAATTGACAAAATATTCAAAATATGATTCCATTCCTTATTATACACGGAAATTAATGAAATATTTTATTCAATTCCATTCCATTCCTGTATGGATTCAAATTACTATACATGGATTGTCAAAAAAAAAAATTACTATACATGGAAATTAATTGCGTATTTTTTTTATTTTATATTTGTAAACAATCAAATTACTATATGATGTATATTATAGTATTCAAAAAAAAAATATTACTATATATTATGTTAATGTACGTAATTGAATTCCTCTCATGATAATATTTAAAAAAAATAAAAATTCCAACAATTAAATTACGATATGATCTATATTTTAGTATTAAAAAAATATTACTATATTATATTAATGTACGTAATTAAATTCCTCTCATGATAATATTCAAAAAAAAAAAATTCCAACAATCAAATTACTATATGATGTATATTATAGTATGCAAAAAAAATTACTATATTATGTTAATGTACGTAATTAAATTCATCTCATGATAATATTCAAAAAAATAAAATTTCCAACAATCAAAATACTATATGATGTATATTATAGTATTAAAACAAATATTACTATACTATGTTAATGTACTATAATATAGATTAGTATCTTCCATATTTTATTTCCATTTAGTGTATATATATATATATATATATATATATATATATAAAACGATGCATCACCTTGGGATCTATCAATTTAAAATAAAGAAGAAGAAGATATAATAGAACTAAAAGAAATAAACTTTCATTAAATTACTAAATTAGTTAAAAACATATCATAGATCTACAAATATCGCACCACAAAGTCAATTATGGACTGATTATTTAAATTATGATCTAGAGAGGTTTTGATTGTGCTACATTTATGGGTTGGAAAATATTTAGAAACAAAACTAAATGATTCCATACGTCTATTTACTATTTATGATAACAAACAAAAGGTTAAGGCAAAAACTTGTGTTGAGACCATCTCATGGGTCTCAAATTCGTGAGACTGGTCGGATCTTTAATTAATGAGGTCAAAAATCCGACCAATAATCAATTATTTGATCAATTTCTCTTTTTATCCATTTATGTAGAAATATATTATATTAATAGTATTTTGTACAATATGAAAATATATACACTTTTTTTATAGAATTGTGATTACTGGCATAATTACACACGTTAATTACTACAATGGTTACTTATTAAAAAAATATTTTAAAATATGTCTAAACTCATACTCTTAATTAAAAAATCAATAATATTTAAAAATTTGCCTAAATATGTAATATAGTTAGTGACTACATTAATCCATATAAATTTAGAAATTAAATTCTTTTAATTTGTAAATGTAATTTTCTTAATTATAATTAATAAAATGTAAAATATAATTAAAAATAAAATTATAAAATTAATAAAATATGTGTTCATACATATTTATATTTTTAAAAATACATACATACATATACTTATGCACTATATTTATCATAAAAAATTAAAATGCTATTTTTTTCAATTTCTAAATTTAATTATTTTAATTATAATATATCGATATAAATTATAATTACAAAAATTATATTATAGAATTTACATACATATATATTAATAAATATTATTTGTATATACACTATATTACACAATTATATAAGAAAATGCGTCTGATCAGAGTTTAAAATCACATATACAAAATTTAAAATTTACATTTTTTAATTCTAAGTATAATTTTCTTAGTTATTATTCATATTGTTAGAAAGTATAATATATATGAAATACGATTAGGAATAATTCAATTTTATTATGTAAAATTTTCTCTATAAATTTATCTAAATATGTACATGATTAGAGATTATATTAATTATACAAAAAAAATTTAATTTTAATTTTAATTTTGTATGCTATGATAATAGATACTTCACCAAATTTATGAAAATTCAACTATATTATTATATTGTACATTTTAATATATTTTCATTTTTTAAAATTTTTATTTAAATTTATAATAAAAAATTCGTGCATTGCACGGATAAAACACTAGTTTTCCTATATTTCTACTGCTCATGAGTCGCAAAAAAGAGGTAAATCAGGAATTATTCAATTAGTTCTCAGATTTCTATTTATTGTATATAAATTTTTTATGTAAGACTTTAATGATCAGTCGAACTAACCTGAACTAGTTGCGCGAAATATATTTTCCTATATTTATATCATATATAATAAAGGGGAATGCAAAATAATAATAATAATAATAATAATAATAATAATAATAATTCGTATTTTTTTTTTCATAATAATATTTGATACAAAATTTAGTTATTTTACTACAGTATTGTTTTGTTAGCTTTTTTCTTTTTAATCTTAAATTGTATTAAAAAAGTCATAATATTTTAATATAATGCCTGGTACAAGTAATATATTTTCTTGATGGAAATGACTGCTTGATTGAATAAATGGATAGAGAAATACTACGTAGCATATAGTAATTTAAGTTTGTTGTACACTTGTAAGAAGTGATATTGACAAAATAAAGCTAGATCAGAAGACGTGAATGATTGAGGTAGCAACGCACATGCATCATCAATAATCACTATCAAATTTGTTGCACATGCCCCATCCAAATGGTATTCACACATGGGTAGAACGCTATTCTGATTTCTGATACTAAAACATCTTGTATTTGATTATTGTTAATGAGAGGCATCGTTGCTCGTGGGACCAAAATTCTTCCCAAGAAAGAGAGCTCACTTGTCACTTAAGCTACCTCATTGGGTTATTTGTTAAATTAGTTGTTAGTTGATGATAGCTACTGACATATAAAATAATTTTATCAAAAAGCTGCTTTGAGCAGCTTTTTGAATTTGTATTTTGAAGCAATAAGTTATTACAAAAAAGCTAATTAATCAAACACTTGTATTGTATGTTTAACCAAGTCAAACAACTAATAGTGGTCAAATAAGTCAAAATTAACTGATAAGCTAACTATGTTGCCTGGACAATATCTTTTCGATTGAATTTATTGTAAAAAAATATTGCAAGTAATCCATTGCCCAAGCTTTTACCGACCGCGCCCCTACCTGATGGAGTGATTGGACCTCGATGTCCATTTTATTAGGAAGGTTTAGTCAAAGAAGAGCGAATAATGGGTCTTGTTGGGCTTAAAAAATGAAAGAATGTAAGGAAGCAAAATATAAAGGGGGTTTAACAATTTGGATTCAAACTCTTCACCTCTCAAATAAACATTATCCAAGCTACATAACTTCTCATAATGGAAGTGCATTAGCCTATACTTATTATGACAAAGGACACTGGCAACAAACTAGTGGGGGCGAGGGACACATGTAAAACTAAAATGAGATGTCAATGAAGACCTCACATACACTTGTGAAGCATCTAAATGGATTTCTACACTATAAATAGGCACATGTCTCCCCTTCAGACATTATGGTTTGATCATTACAGCACTCATGGTTCAATGTTGTTTGGTTTGCACTTCCAACCATTTATCTAGGTTCAATTCCTAGCATGTTCATTATCTTATATTATTTATTCTTTTCATAGTTATCTCATACCCCATTATGTACATTCATACTCGATTTATGTTGGACTACGTCTTAATGACAAAACCCGGCCCCTAGCAAGCTTGTGCCAACCGTAGTCATGCTTATCTTGCAATCGTTATATCGTGGACCAGGGTCCACAGTGCATTGTGGATCCTGGTCTGAAACAATGTCGTTTCGATGTTAGTAGACGGCTAGACGCGGACGCGAATGGCTCCAGGGAATTCATTATCTATAATACACAGAATCCTTATCTAGAATACACAGAATGTTTGCTTAGAATACACAAAATATTGACACAAAATACACAGAACTCATCATCCTAACATTCGAATGCACAAACACATCACAACCTGTGTTAATAACATGAATACACAGAATATTGACACAAAATACACAAAACTCATCCTCCTAAACATTCGAATGCAGAAACACATCACAGTATGTGTTACTAATATGAATACACAGAATAGTTGTTTAGAATATACAGAATGATTACCTAGAATACACCGACTACCTAGAATACACAGAACTCATCTCCTAACATTTTGATACGGGGTGCAGAACATTGTGCACCCTGGTGCACGATATAAATTGCCCTTGGGGTTGTCTTGAGCTTCTTCCATTGGATCTCGCTTCATAGGCTTGCCTTCTTGAATTGGGCTGAGCCCAATATCCCATCACTCGTCATTATAAAATAGATATATTAACAAATGTTGGATAATATGGTACATAACAAATTAACAATATTACATATTTAATAAAATCATATAATGTACTCCGTATATTGTCAGTATTCTCAGTAGCATACAAAGAGTTAGTACACTATCAAATATGAATGTGAAATTTATGTACTGTATTTTGATGGGCCAAGGGTGTCTTGAAACTTGATTTAGCAAGACGCCAGGACATAGGATATTGTCTTTATATATGTATTAGGGAAAATGGTCAAATACACCCTCGAACTTTTGCTAAGAAGTCAATTAGACCCTTGAACTTTTAAAAGTTGCAATTAGATCCACAAACTTGTTATTTTGAAGCAATTAAACCCACTAACCTGTTGGTGACCTTTGATTGTAGGTTAATTAGGTTTCCGGCGAACTTCCGGCCAAAATTAGCCACCGGCGACCCTCCTGCATACTTCCGGCCAAACTTGCGATGGAGAAGTCCAGCCAAACTGGTCGTAATCTCCATCGACCAGAGGTCTTCTTCCCTGGCAGAACGCGCCGACGGCGATCTTACGGTCGCCTGTGACTAATTTTGGCCGGAAGTTCGCTGGAGGGTTGCCAGAAACCTAATTGACCTGCAATAAAAGGTTACCAACAGGTCAGTGGGTTTAATTGCTTCAAAATAACAAGTTTGTGGATCTAATTGCAACTTTCAAAAGTTCAAGGGCCTAATTGACTTCTTAGCAAAAGTTCGAGGGTGTATTTGACCATTTTCCTATGTATTATTGTTTGGTGATTGATTGAAATAGTGGGCCAGCAATGATCAATTATTCAATGATGGCTGCTTGTTGAAAATCCAGTCATTAATTGGGCCTAGTAAACATGGAAGAATGAATATTTTTAAGAGATATTGGCTGATTTGGCAAATTACGGTGCGGAGATGTGTGGACCATAATAAAATGTACATTTTTAATGTATTAAATGTACATTATTTTTGTACTGAATGTACATTATTTTTATACTATAAAAATAATATACATTCAGTACACAAATAATGTATATTCCCTGAATACAATGTACATTATTTTTATATTGAATGTACATTATTTGATAGTATGGTCCACACAATAATGATTGGGTTGATTTCCAGTAAATTAAAGTTTATTTTAATGTACTATAGATTCATTACCTACAATGGCTACAATATACTAAAAATAGACATTTGGTATATGCCAAAGATCTTGTGATCGAGCAGCACAACTATGTCTTTTCAAATGAGAGGTTTGAGAAAGTATGTATGTCAATAGTACTCAGAAGAAAAAAAGAAAAGACATTTGGTATATTAAAAATGCACATTTTATATACTAAAAATGAATTTGTATGTTAGTGGTTTGCCTAGTCTGCAATATGAACCATGGTTCATGGTATAATTATTTTATGGGTATTGAAGTCATTTTTGCTATTCCATTGATCATGGAGGCACAATAGCGGAAAAGAAAAAAAGGAAAAAGAAATCCCCAAAGAAGAATTAAAGCCAAAGGAAATTATAGGAAAATATTATGTTTATTCCCATTTTCGACTCGTAACTTTCAATCATTATTTTATGAACCATGGTCTACAGCTCTATGGACTATGAATAAAATGTACATATTTAATATACAAAAGGTACATTGTTTGAGTACTGAAGGTATATATTTAATGTACATTATTTAAGTACATTATTTGAATATTGAAGATACATATACATAATAATGTATATTATGTTATTTGAGTACATAAATAAGGTATCTTTAGTATATTAAAAATACACATTTTATTCATGATCTACACAGCTTTGTGGACCATGATCCATAGAAAAATTTACCCCCAACTTCTACTAACACTCTCAAGTTATTGATGTATGTGAACACCACTTTGTTGGGGACCCACGTGATGAAAATAGTCTATTCTATTTATCAGATTAGGGAATAAAATTTAAGAGTATATATACTAGAACTCGAAAGTTATCTCCTTAATATCCATCATGGAATCTTAATCCTTTGTTGCATCGAGCTGTTACATGTTAATTACAGCCTTGCAAAGTTGCAATAAGCATATGATAAGCTAAGGTAGCATGCATGCATGCAGGATTGAAGCATATAGGAATCCCCAGATTCTACCAAATATATAGATAGACTAAGCATAACCAATGAATAGTAGATGGAGTTGATCATGCAATGCCTGCAGGCAGCCTCCTTTTGGGACCAATTCAAGAAAAAAGATAAGGCCAGGGAAAGGAAAGATGCTAGCAGCTAGCTTAAATTAGCTTTTCTTGCTTTTTTAGCGGCTAATGAAAGAAAGAGGAAACAAAACTAGTCTTTTTGGGCCTTATAATAGTCTGATCTTGAAGAAATGAAAGAAGCTTGTAGTTCAAGAGATAATCAAACATACCTTTACACTTTGTACATGCATGCATGGATTCCATTTGAATTTCACTTCTTCAAGGCTCCTCCTGCCTACTGAATCAGGTACCCACATCACCAACTCAAATTCTCAATCACCTTGAGCTAAGACTAAAAAAATCTCGATGTTTCTTTCTCTTTCTAGTTAAAGGTATAATTTTATGATAAAATACAAAGTACTATACGAACTGAGTCTAATAGTGTGAAAATGGTAAATTATATTGTGCACCCGGAGTCACTTACACTTTTAGTTCATTTTTAGTGTATTATAAGAGCTTTACAATGTAGGAGGAAAGAGAGAGGATGAGAGTGATGGTTTGGGTTCTTGCATAATGTGGAGTTTTTTATGGAGTGCCTAAAAAAAAATTCAGTATACATGCATTTAGCATCAGTACTCAATGTGCCGAGACGATAGAATTTTCGTTAATTGGTGGCCACTTTTTTTTTCTCTCTCTCATTTCTCTCTTTCCTTGTTGGACCTAAAAAACCTGAGCAAAAACTTTAAATTTAAATGAACATATAATACACTAAAAATCAACATACATCTTATTAGGTTGAACATGGTTCACGATATAAGCAGGGAGGGAAAAGAATGTGGGCGATCGAGCCTGGGATGGTGGGTTTGCTGCATGGTGAAGCAAAGCCTTTGACCAAACAAACGGCGGATGGAAGTGCCACGTTTGCAAGTCAAAGGACACGTCAGAATAATGGACGTCTCGATCTAGAATACAGTGTGGTATTTTATGGAGAGTACATATTCTTGGTGTGGACCATCGCCTATTCATGGTTGTGTTGTCGCGCAACTCCATTATCTTTTCACATTAATCGCCTTACAACTCTCCTTTTAAAATAAAAAGTTATACTCCGTATTAGTTAGTAAATTAAAAAGGAAAAAATTGTACACCAATAGCTGTTTTATTATTTATTTAATAGAGGCCCATATATAATTGGCATAAAGTCGTCCCACGAAAAATGAAAAAGTAAATCGTTGATATTCGCAGGGCGACGAAGAGAATAATATAAAACTGGGCATTCCAATTATTGAGGCTATTAATACTATATATAAATAAATTGAAAAGCCACACGCACCCAACCCAAACACAAAAACGCTTTTATAACTTTTTTACACCAATTGAAAAATGAGATGGAACAGCTTGTTGGCGGTGATAGCTAATGAGTCATTTCCATTTTTGGTCCTACTGTTATTGGGGCATTGCCAATTTTAGTCTACTTCATTAATTTTTGCCACATTGCGGCCAGTCTTATTTAGTCATTGTCACTTTTAGTCCACCGTTAAAATTTTTGTCAAATGACCGTCCAAAACAGGGGTATTTTGGTCTTTTCATGCTTTGATCATCTCCTTTACCCTTTGTAGTGGTTTTCCTTACACATTTTCATCCAATGAAGAGGTCAAGCGAAAGCCATGGTTTTGTAATGTGGCTCACATGGCTTTCGCCGGACCTTTTTATTGGATTAACAGTGGACTAAAAGTGGCAAGGACTAAATAAGACTGGCCGCAATGTGGCAAAAATTAATGAAGTGGACTAAAATTGGCAATGTCCCAATAACAGTAGGACCAAAAATAGAAATGACTCGATAGCTAATATATTGTGCACAGAATCGTATAAGAAATTGGAAATATTTTTTGAAAAATAATTTTTTGAAAATGACACATTTTAAAAATATATTTAATTTTTTTTTTTTTGTCATTCAATGTCAAAAAATTATCTTTTTTTTTTTGTTTGATTAAAAGTTAAGAAATTGTTTTTTTTTCTGTGTGGTTCATTTTCTTTAAAACGAACATCTTATTTGTTACTCCATCCGTCCCATTTTAAGTATCTGGTTCGGTTAACGATGTTTGACTAAAGTTATTTTTAATTCAATTTTTTATAATATTAAGTTTAGTATTAATATACAAAATTTATATATTTAGAAACTACACTTAAAGTACTATTAAACACAAAAAATTAAATTTAAAAATAAATAAAAATAATAAAGAATATAAACAAAAAAGAAATAATTGGTTTGACCAATGAATAGTAAGTATGACAGATAAAATGAGACATGTGGAATATAATAATAATAAGGGAAAAGGGTCAAATAAACCCTCAAACATTATCCAAAAGTGCAATTAGGCCCTCGAAGATTCAAAAAGTTCAATTAAACACACAAACTTACCATTTTGAGTCATTTAAACCCATACGACCTGTTGTTGAAGGTGACCAAACGGTCATAATTATTCCGGCGGCCGGCGCCGAAATTTCATCTCAAAAATGGCCGGTCGTCTTCTCCACTGGAGAAGACGAACACACTGGTTCGTCTTCTCCTCCCTGGTGAAGATGACCGACCCTGTTCGTCTTCTCACTGGAGAAGACGAACACCTTGGTTCGTCTTCTCCTCCTTCTCCAGGGAGGAGAAGACGAAAGGCCTGTTGTCTTCTCCAGTGGAGAAGACGAACACACTGGTTCGTCTTCTCCTCCCTGGAGAAGACGAACTGGCCGTTCGTCTTCTCCAACTTCTCCAATTGTTGGAGAAGACGAGCGGGCCGGTCGTCTTCTCCCCGATTGGCCATTTTGCGATGAAATTCCGGCGCCGGCCGCTAGAATATTCGCCGGAATAATTATGACCGGTTGGTCACCTTCAACAACAGGTCGTATGGGTTTAAATGACTCAAAATGGTAGGTTTGTGTGTTTAATTGAACTTTTTGAATCTTCGATGGCCTAATTGCACTTTTGAATAATGTTTGAGGGCTTATTTGACCCTTTTCCCTAATAATAATAATATTAATAATAATAATCTAAAAACATAATAAATGTGAATGAAGGTTATACCCCTCATTTATGTCCGTTTTTTCCGTTACGTTTTTTTGTACATTATGCTATAAAAGTTGTACTTCATAATATTTTGGACAAATATACCCCTACAGTTATAACTTCCGTTATCTTTTTCAATATTGTTACTATGCACATGCATCCACCATATATTTTCTTATCTTCTTCAATAATAATAATAATATACACACATTAAATATTAGAGTTATATGTTAGTTATTTTTTAATATATAAATATCCAATTTATAAAAACATTTTACATTATTATTATTATTATTTACTATATTAAAATTTAAATAAATTTAAAATTTTAATACAAAATACTAATATTGGGCACTTATTTTTTGCGCATCGCGCATAAGAAAAACTAGTAATAATAATACGTGGTAATGGTGGTGGTGGTAGTGGTGTGGTACGGTAGTGGGGGTGGTTGTGGTGACGGTGGTGGTGTGGTGGTGGTATTGTAGTTGTGGTGGTGTTGTAGTTGTGGTGGTGGTAATAATAATAATATGAAAACTAACTTAAAAAGGAAGAGGTGAAAAATAAATAATCGGAAAATGTCTTCCGAACAAAATATTAGGAAGACATTTTCTGCTAAATTGAACATTTTCTCCATTGATCTGACCAGATTGAATATTTGCCTTTGACTTCATTTCCCTTGAGTACCGAAACATTAAATCTAAAAAATGACTTCCAAAGACTTTTTTCTGGTTTTTAATCAGACCCTAATAAAATACTATTTTTCAAACAATCTCACTCAAATTGATCATATTGCTGAGTATTGACTTAGTAATCACAAAATTTTAAATTTGACTTATAGTGAGAGACTCGATTCGCCTTCTTAAACCAGGTTACCTATGAGCAACTCTATTGTACACTATCAAATAATAATAGCGAGATTTTGTAGGTTGGCAAAAAAGAAAAAAAAAAAATTAGTGCTTTCATTTTCTGGCAACCTTTTTTGTTTTATAAAGATAGACTACTATACGTACGACGCAGACTGTTCATACATATCCGAAGAAAAGAATTGAAGTCCACCGAACCCGCGCGCAGCACCTAATAACTATAAATACTTGGGATGCAGTAGCAATATTCTGTGTCATGCATATTACAAAACTCAACTCTCTGCCTTTCATTTAAGCTTCTCTTCTTTTTCTTCTTCTTCTTCTTCTTTAACTTAGCTTTTCCGATCAATTATATATATATATTGACGAAAGGGAATTAAAGAAAATGGGTGCCCTTGAGTATCTCTCAAAACTCTGCGCATTTACCACTACAGGAAGCAAAACCAAATCAATGCAGGTATATATGTATATATGCATAGTACGTACTGGATCATCATCTTCCCAGACATCTCATCATCTCCCTCTCGATCGTTATAATACATATAATGTTGTTGTTAATGTTTATATATATATGCATGGTTATGTTACGTTGTTGAGTTAATTCTCATCATATCTTACGTTAGTTGTTGTTGTGCTCTAATCTGGTGATTGATATATGTTTGGTTAACTGGCAGACGGTGGAGATAAAAGTCAAAATGGATTGCGATGGATGCGAAAGAAAAGTCAGGAACGCCATTAAACACATCAAAGGTTAGTTTCTACTATATATCATCCTCATCCGATCCGCCCTATATATATATTTCAACTTCTCCATCTGCTTTATTACTATTTCTTGTTAGTTTCTCATGCAACAATATATGGAGCATATGATTTCTACTTGGAAAAAGATAGTCCAGTAAATAGAGCATGATTTCCCCTAACAAAAAGTCAAGTTTAATTTTAGCTAAGAGCAAATATCATTTTTAGTCCCTCAACTATAATATATGTATCAATTTTGGTCCTTGACTATTAAAATTTTCAAATTATGTGCATGACTATTCAATTTGTATCATATTTGGTCCTTGACTATTAACATTTTCAAATTAGGTGCATGACTATTCATTTTGTATCATATTTGGTCCTGCCGTTAAATTTTCCGGTCAAATTTCTGGCGAAGTCACCGTTGACCGACTAATTTATTTAATTTTTATTTTAAAAATTATTTTAATACTCTGTAACTTTTAAATAAAAAAAACTTAAAAATAAAAAATAATAATAATAAAATAGAAAACACCATTCACCCTCGATGACTTCGCCGAAAATTTGGCCGGAAAATTTAACGGCAGAACCAAATGTGATACAAAACGAATAGTCATGCACCAAATTTGGAAATGTTAATAGTCAATGACCAAAAGTGATACAAATTGAATAGTCATGCACCTAATTTGAAATTTTTAATAGTCAAGGACCAAAATTGATACATGTATTATAGTTGAGGGACTAAAAATGATATTTTCTCTGATAGCTAATACCCTTTTAAGTGACTTTGCCTGTCTCACATCATGGAAGTCCTGTTTCTGATTCCCTGCCTTTATCCATGTTAGTGTTTTCCCATTCAAATGGCATCTAAAATTTTTCCTTATAACCACTTTTAGGCCCAGAGGATCCACTTTCTAATTAATCATGAATCCGCTTTTCTTTTCTTTCTTTTTCCTTTTTAAAAAATTACATTTAATTTGAAAATACAACTTAATTAAACTTCACATTTTTAATTCACTCTATAGTCAACTAGCTGACTTTTTCGTAAATCAAAGTGAATGTATAGAGTCATATTTTTTTTGTGCAATATTGATGGCAGTGTTTGGATGGTGAGAATAATGGAATGCATGTAACGTTTACGCAGGCGTGAAAAACATAGAAGTGAACCGGAAACAAAGCAAGGTGACGGTGCGTGGATTCGTGGAGCCAAACAAGGTGTTGCGGAGGGTAAAAGAGACAGGGAAAAGAGCAGAGTTCTGGCCGTACATCCCATACAACGTAGTGTACTACCCTTACGCCACGCAAGCGTACGATAAGAGGGCCCCAGCGGGCTACGTGAAGAACGTCCCGCAGGCGATTGCTCCCCCCAATGCTACTGAAGAAAAGCTGGCTTTCATGTTCAGCGAAGATAACCCTAATGCTTGTTCCATTATGTGACGACGACGACCCTTCATTTTTAGTTAATTATACTTCTGCCCCCTTAACTTTCATTTGTTAGCACAATGAGGCCGGAATTCTTCTTTTCTTACATCTTCTTCTATATACTTAATTGAGGTTTTAAGATCTATATATGATGTCAAATTAATTGGCAGGCGCAATATAATGCTCCGTTGTAATTGCTGCATTATCGCAAAAGCTATCACTATATAATAAAATTTAATTATATATTACGCAACATATTAAAAAAAATATTATACTATACAACTTTGTTAGGATTAAAGAGAAATGATGATTTTGTAACTAGATGGAACCATTACCATTATTGATGGACTAAGGTGTTAGACTCTAGTAACGTGACAATGTCAAATTAATTTTTGAAAAAAGCCATACTACATCTCATATTGTTTGAAAGATATAACAAGGTACATTGGTATAGAACTAATAGAGGTTTGTTTGTTTGTTTTTTTTTTTTTTTTTTTTTTTGAAATGGATGTAAATATGAAACTTTTGTTTTGTCATCTGTACACTACTTTTATGTTAATTGGCATCTTTTACCGCATCATACATCTTTATGAAATAATAGAATTTTAAATTAAAGTGTATATATACACTGCAAAGTATATATACTGTTTAAAATTTCTTTCCAACTACTTTAGTTTGGTATTTGAAAAAATCATTATCGGGAACACTAGCTATCTAGAAAAGTAGTTAAAATTTTTGAACAATGAAGCCAACAAAGACGGCTCATGATTGCCGACCTTTTCAAACACTAAACGATCAGAACTTTAAAAATATTACAAATCCTAAAATAGTATCTTTCTATCCCCTCTTTTTATTTTGGGGTGGGGGGGAGGGGGGGGGGGTTAAGATCTCTTTATTCTGTTTATTTTTTATTTTAGAAATTGCATTGATGGATTCACTTCTTTAAAAGCCAACCACACTCCCCTCCCACGACAAAAACCAACGAGCGATGCATATTTTTTTCAAATGTTTTTACTTGAATTTTGGATATACTATATATATACGCCATTATCGATTGTACATATCACCTTTTTCAACATTTCAAATTAAATGTTACGCTACCATGCATGTTGCGTTTGGCTTTTCTGCCCACCATTCCCAAGAGAGAATTATTCAATATTCATGCCTAGCTAGCTACAAGTCCACAACTTGTATTGTTATTGGTTTCAATCTTGATTAGTTTTAATCTTGAAAAAGTGTAAATCAAATCTTGTTCTAAAGTATAGGTCAAGCATGGAGCTACGTCATTCAACGACCCATACTTTAGTTTGTAGCTAAGACAGGGAATTCAATAACATTATGACATTCAACCATGCATACCTTTTTAAGATTATGGTCTTAGAATCATATTCTTCCCTAAATAGAAGCAATTTATGTAACTTAATTATTCACCTAATAATTCATTATATCATGTGTGCTATTAAACTTGTTCTACTAAATATTTTAAGGTATAGTATATGTATAATTAGAACAATTTTAAGGTGCCGTCTACAAATATTTTATGATATGTTCGTAATTAAAAAAAAAAAATACTCATTCACACTTGTGCCTTTACACATGATATCATCATGCATACATACATGACTATATCAAATATTATTGGTAATGATTTACAATAATACCTAACACCAATGCGTGCGAAAAGTATCAATGCCAATCAGCAGTATAAATTTTTCATATATAATTATAAGTTAAATACGGAGTATTACATTATCATACCACAAAATCATTTTTTTTTTCGTTTTCAATTAAAGTTTTGAAAGATTCTAATCCTCATATCATTATATATACTCCGTATAATTTATTTATTTATCAGATATATGAAAAAAGTTGGGGGGGAAAGTGAGAAAAGGAACTTTTGAAAAAGCAAATGAAAGTGTATTCTCAAGAAACAACCAGAAGGTAAACACGATATGGAGGAAGTGTAGTAAACATGGACCTGTGTGTGAGAAGTAAGCTACTCAAAGAAAGAAACTTTTAAATATGCCTTAATTATGCCTTAATATTAAACACTAATCTTTTGGGGCATATGATTTCAATCTTCTGTAGATAGTACACACGTACAGCGCCCCTATGAATTATGATGGAATCAGAGTAAGAAATGTCTAATACATGATTCTATAGTCTATACACAGTTACTTAGTCACATGGCACATGGCAGGCCGCACATCCTTTACAAAAGTGTTACTTTCGATTTTACTCTTGCATTAACAGTCTGCTTACTAACTATCATGCTGAGTTTACAAACCATATTTTATAATCATACATTTTGACATGAACCACTCCCTCAAATAGTCAAATATATAAACCATATTCTGTACGGGTCTCCCAACTCAAGGAATTTGAGAATCTAAAAATAAGAATCGAGCTATCAAAAAAGCTTCAATTCAGTGACATGTAACGAGTATGGATTGAAGTGGACCACAAAAACAAAGTAAGCAAAACCAAACCAAGGCCACATAAAGGTTGCTTTCCTGTAGATTAGGCAACATTATATTACAGTGAGAAAATTCTATCAATTTCTGACCTGTAAATTAAGCTCCAGCATTTGATCATGGTAATACCTTCAACTATTTGCAGTAATATACAAAGCACACTGATGTTAGTTGGTCTGCAAAATGAGTTTGCCCTCGGTATAATTGTCTGCCTCTGGCTAGGGTTTAGATTCATGATGTGTCCATGCTGCTATGGCCTGGATCATCTATCATCTCTACCACTGGAGCATACTGCAACAGTTGAATATAGATTGAGTCTACAGAAACAAAGATGATGTATATCTATTCAACCACCATAGATTCATACATACCTCATCATCTTCAAAATTTAATTCGTCAGCTGCATTGTTCGGTTCAAAGTCCCAACCAAGAGAGTCCTCGAGCAGATCTTTGAGTTTTCTAGTCTGTTGTAACAAGAGGGAGGGGTCGGTCTTTTATCAAGCACTCAATCTGATATTCGTACGAATCAACTAATAACATTTGAAATTGACCTCACTGGAAGTTACAAGTGTAATTCAAGAACAAGAAAATGCTACCTTCCCAAAAGGTCAATCTATTGGAATTTAAACAATGTACAAAGTAATGAGGGGAAAAAAAATCCTCTGAACTGATTTAGTGTGACTGCCCAACAGAGATGAAAAAGGGAAAACAATAAGGTCAAGAGTCATACCCATGATAGGAGGTCACCATCAATCACAGGGGCCTCAAGTAGCAGTGAGAAGAAGTCCTGAAAGCAACACAGTTATCAAATGTCAAAGATGAGCTCAAAGCCTATGTTTAGAGCAGTCAGTATTCAGACATTGGCAATTATCAACATGGTTTAACCAATTAATCTGCTTGCGAAAGCAATTGGGGTGTTTCCTACTTTCTAATAACTGGAACATTACTACATTAGTTAGTTGATTTGCAAAGCAAATCATGAATTATCAGGAAGGAAAGGAGATTTGAAGATGCATAATTGACAACTACTAAATCCAGGTAGATTACCTTGCAAAGGATGTGCAGGAAACTGTCATCAGATAACCAAGACTCATCCAACAATGCCATGACTCCTTTCTCTGCAATATCGGCATTTTTATCGTCCTTTTGAAATCCAAATTTCAACTGATAATATATTACTTGGACAAACTGTTCATAAAAAGAGATTCTAGTTTTTATAAGGAAAAGAATTCACAGCTCAAAAAAAAATCAAACAGTGAAATATGAAGAAACCAACTCACAGATACATATGGTTTGAAGCAAAGAGAATACTTGTAGAATTTAGCAGAGAAGTAAAAGTCTAAGAAATGCACCTAAGACCTAAGGGGCCATGCAGAGGAAGGAATCGAATCGTGACAAAAAAAAAAAATTAAAAGAAGAAGAAGAAGAAGAAGAGAGAGAAGCATATTACAGACCATGCAGAAATTTACATTTCAATTGGCATTTTTATAGAGTCATTCAAGAACTATCAATTCCTATCTATTTGTAAGTAGGTTAAGTAAGCTTGGTACTCAAGTGTCTTCCTACTTTTTTTAACCCAGTGCTGCACTCAAGCAGCAATAGGAGTTTTCATTCCCATAAAACATGCAGTACAAGAATGCCTATAGATGTAGATGGACTTCAACTGTTACCTTGGTGAATAGCTGACTCCTTGTGTGAAGAGGCTGCAAGGAATATAGGATTCATATCAATTTCACAAATCTGAAATTAATGTATCCACCTAATATCATCTTTATCTTTAGACTTACACTCAACAGTCATTCCAAACTCCAAAGTTTACAATTTTGCATACAAAAGATATTACAATCATGTCAAATGCTTCTGTTGTATTCAATATTCAAGCCACTGCGTGACTAGATCGATAGGAAGAATTTAGCAATCATTTCATTACTTACAGCCTCTGTACATCCAAGAAAAAGGCTGGCAATAAGCTTCCACTGTAAATATGCTTCAAGTGACTGTCCCATCTGCAAGAAGCTCAAACTTAATGCTCAAGAGTCAGGTAGGAAATCATATAAAAACAGGGAAGCAGGAGAATGTACAGCTTTATCCATACCAGAAATGCAATAAAGGAAAATTGCAATTCTCCCAGAAGGGAATTTTCATTTCCGCCATATTCCTTTGCTATAATGGTCTCCAATACCTGTGTCTGCACATACAGTATCTATGAAAAATACCCTCGCAGAACAAAAGTTCAGTGTAATCGTAAGTAATTACAAAATAAACAAGAAAAATACCTTGTCAAGGTTCATGTTTGTAAGGTCGTGCCCGGACAATCCCTTATGTTTTATAAGACGAGGAATTGGCGTGAAGTAACAACCTTTTCTTTCAGACTTCTCAACTGGCCTTTCAGACTTCTCAACTGGCCTTGAAAATGTACTATTCCTCAGCTGCTCAGCCAAAGCTTTTTCCATGGCTGTCTTAGGAATGTTGCTGATGCTATCAGGTTCAGATGAGACAGAAATTTCCCCTCCTATAGGCTCTGCTAATAGCAGAAACCAGCAAAATTAGGCAGCAAAGAAATGAGCAGAAATGAAATGTAAGACAACTAGACAAGGGTTCACCTAAGCGTTCAATGATAGCCTTCGTAATATAGTTAGACAGGTGTCTCCAATCTCCATATTGGTTCAGCATATAAGGGCCTAGTTGTCTGTCAAACTCCAATCTCCTCACAGCTTGACCATATCTCTCTTCCTTCAGAAAACAAAAAACAATAGCTATGCAGCTTCAAAATTGAAGATCTAACCCCTGAATATCTATTGCATTAAGATTAAAGAAAAGAAAAGTAATGTAATGTAGAAGGAGCTGTCAACTATAATCAGCTTTCTGAGTCTGACTTGAACAGAAAAGTAACTTTTAAAACCAATCAGGGGGATGCAGACTAAACAAAACAGCGAGACTGGTGTTTGAGGAGAAGAAGAGGAGGGAGGGAGTGGGGAAAGTGGGATGCTCTTCTTTTGTTTGTGTTTAAGGTAAATTTTCTCGGAGTCTACAACCCAGCATTTCAGAAATGATCATTAATGAGAATTACAGATTTCTTCTCATTGCTCAGTGCTTCAAAAAGATTTATACATGGGCAAACACAACTTATTCTCTATCTATATCTATGTCTAATAAATTAAAATTCAATATTTCTACATCTAAGTATAGCACAGGGGTTCTCAGCTGAGCAAATTGCAACACAATAATCCTATCAGAACAGCATTATCCATAGGAAACATCAGGGAGGTGGGGGAGAAAGCGAACCATGAAAAAGACCCTTTAGGACTTACATCTTCTTCAGACAATTTGACAAATCTCTCCTCCTTCTGATCCCATTTCCTAACAATTACCTGTTAGCCCACAATAAGACAGGTCAAGTTCGTATAATTTAATATAAGATTTTTTTTTTTAATTTAATATAAGATAAAAGAAAAGGAAAAGAAGATTTATAAAAATGAGAATGACAACCAAACAGAAGAATGAGTAGTGCAATGCTCAATGTTTTACTGAACAAAAGTACAAAAAACAACATAAACATATAAGAATGCAAAATGTTTCTAAACCTCTGAATGGCTTGCAACAATGAAGAAACCAATGATTGGTGAGAATGCATTGCCTTCCCTGCATGAAGTAAAAAAAGAATGCATAAATTGTTTCCAATATCCAAAGATTCTCCAGACAGGGAAAAACAGGAGCAAATAGATAAGTTGAACGGGGAATCAAAATCTTTACAACTGCCCTTGAAATCAAATTACAGAGGTAATAAAAAGTAATATTATACTGGGGTTTGGGCAAGCTACATCCCTTTACTGATTCAAATCCCACCTCCCCTTATACCCCAATGTACCATGTTAGGTTGTGCCACTACCATCAGATTATGGTAAGGCTAAGGGTAGTGAAGTTTATGTGCTTAAATTTCCATTGAATAATTCCCTTCCCACATAATCCTACATTCCTGCCCAATATTTACATCTACTTTTAAACCAAATTCTTTTGTGCACACCAAACTGGTCCATCCAATCAAATAACTCAGTCACAACAGATAAAAAGACAAAACTTCCTGTTGCAAATTAGGGAAATGCTATCCTTGTGTAATCCAACTACGCTTTAATTACTTCCTTTTCCTCTCTTGTGCCCTAGCTATGTACGAATGCAAAATGGAATGAATAGTAGCGATTCTTAGGGCAGAATATACTAAGAACATGACAGGCTGACAGCAATGATGTTAAGAGAGTGTGCAAAACGAAGAGTAAAAAATTCATAGTGCAAACCTGTTAGATGAGCTATAATAAACGAAATGAACTCCAGGAGGAATCATTTTGATGCCCTTGAAGTTAGGCCCCGAAGAAAACATCTACAAACATCAGCAAAATCACAGCACGAAGCAACATTTAGCACAACACACGGGACATAATTAAAAGCAAAAGCAAAAACGCTAGTTTAGTTTATCTTGGAACTTACCTGAGTGTCAATGCCTATGAGTGTGGACTGAGGAACGTCGAGTAGGAGCACTGTAGCGCCCTCCTTCACCAACTGTAAAGCCGCCTCTGGATCCATATTTTTTCTCAAATACCTCAAAGCTGGCTCAACTCTCAACTCTTACAACTTCACAAGCTTCTGCTTCTCCTTCCTCCTTTCTCAAACCCAAATCCAAAATATTGCACTGCTTCCTCTTTAGACATATTACCCCTTCCCAATTTGGCAGCCGGTCACTGGAAATTTCTATTGATTTTTTTTTTTTTTTTTTTACAGATAACTACTTAATCTTTATATATATAAATTATATTTTACACATTTAATCCCTCTTTTTAAAGCATGTATATGGTACAATTTCGATCTATAATTTCATAAAATAGTCAATAAAGGATAATAAAAAAGGAGATAAGCTCAAAAATAATAATAATAATAAGCAAATTATATATACAAATTTGTAGTTATCTTTTGATGTTTTGCATTAATGAATTATAAGTTTATATTAAATTTAAATTTATGAAAATATTTTCTTTGCAGTGATTAAATTAAATTTCGTAAAATCCCCAAAGGATATCCGGGAGAAGAGATTTATTCCCTACACGAGTGTATAAAATATTGGTGAAAATTCGGAGGTAGAGACATATGCCAACCCCCACTATGCTTAATTGTCAATTTGTCATCCCTAGAAGCTTGTCAAGAATCATGAGGATGAATGTAGAAATGAATACAGTAGAAGCACACTAGCACCAATACAGCCTCCCATCTTTCTTATCATTCTTGCTTTTTTGCTTCTTTTGGGAAAGTTTTTGAACTTGTATGCAATATAACATTAATAAGCAAAAAAAAAAAAAAAAAAAAAGAAAAAAAAANAATAAGCAAAAAAAAAAAAAAAAAAAACGAAAAACAAAAAGTATGTTGTCTCTATATTGCAACGAATGAAAATCGTGTCTAGTATCAATAATACAAGTGAAGAAACAATAGTGACGAGAAGCAGACAAATTAGTGATATCTATCGGCCTTGTATTTGACTTCAGGGTTGCGAATGTGATCTTGGCTCTGTATCAATCGAATTTCCAAACTGCTTGATTTGCAGTCATATCCAGCCCTCTGGTAGTCTGTCAATGTCCTCTGCAGGAGTGCCTGACAAAACATTCTTGCCAAATTAACAACCTAAAACAAGGCCAAAAACCAGCTTCTTCCTATGTCTTTTGGCTTTGCTTGCCTTATTTTGTTTTCCAGTTTTTATTAACCTCCACACTCTTGTTCCCCATAATTGCATATTAGCATTCACTTAATAGTTGCACGAAATTTTGCCCTCTATAAAAGTAGAGCACGTATACGATAATCTACTGACTAAAACAACTCTAATGAAGTGAAGTAGACCATACAGTTTTTCATGTTCAAGGCATTTCGTGAAATGGATGGACAAAACTATAGCAGCAATAAACTACTAAAGTACCTGCAAGCTAGACACAGCCAGTTCTGCTGCCTTGTCAAGGTCATCAGGATATCTCTGAATGGAAAATAGCAATTATCAGAGGCAAATTATTTTCAGAAATAAAATCAAATTTAGTTAATCTGGGAAATCATTACATTGCTCCATCCAAGCAACAGGGATGTCATTAGGTCTCCTGTTCCCTGCAATCATAAAGTTTAGGTAATATAAGTATATTGCAGCCTATATGAAGAATGAAGTTGCTGAAATCTTGTGAGTTGCAGGTTCAAAGCAAATCTATGGTAATTAGTAATTACCAACCATCAAGGCATCATTTTCTTTCTGAAGATGAGATTCTTTTTTTTCTTCTTTTTTTTTTTTCCAAGAAGTAATGGCATTCTTAAAGATGAGAAAATTCATACATACCGTGAAATATGCAGGAATTTTGAGTATCGCAATCTTGAATTGTTTAGGAGATTGACCCTATCACATTGAATAACAACATCAAACAATAGTCTTTCACAATGATTTAAACTACAGGTTCCATAATCATCAGAAAACAAAAGAGAGATGCACAGAATAAAAAGGCTTTTATGATCTATAATAGAAGTTTGAGAGAAGCACTGTGAGGTGAGAAATTACTGCATCCATGAGTTTTTAGAATGCTCTACGTGGCAATCACTTGAAAGAAATCGAGAACATTGTTTTCTTTTTTAGGGAAAGGGAGAGGAGTCAGATTAGGGCACAGAGTCTCAAGGTACAAGGAAAACAATAGTTCTCTATAAAATGAGTGTCCTACTCAGAGAATGTGGAATCAAGTTATTTACCTTCGCCTTCTGGTGGCTACCAATAAGAAGTAGATTTCCATCTATGTGTATGCTAGTGAGGACAACCTGAAAACACAGTCCACAACTTTGTCTATTACACACACTCACTCACGAGACTAAAAACAAACATTAAAATTTGTCACATTCAAAATAAAAAGGAAGCTTTCCATAAAGCACGAAAAGACGGGAGGAGCAAATCATGCCAATAGTGAGAATAACTAAAAATAGAAGCTTTCAAAATTTATGTAATGACCTTTGATGGTCCGGCAGCATGAAGAATGTTGCAAGCCTCCCGCCCATCTTGTTCAGATTTAATACTAAGTGAATCAAAGCAATTAGAGAAGGTAAAAGATCTAATACAATTGACTTACAAAGGTGTAGAATAAGAAAAAAAAAAAAATAGAGCATGATTTCCTCAAAAAATTGAAAAAGAATTCATGTGATTACTTCAACCCAGTCAGCAGCTCAGCTTCAAACTGATTTGGAGTCAACATTGAAGCAACAGGGACAACCTTCTCAGAGAGAACATAGCCAGAGTGTTACGAAAATGAAAAACATCTGAAGGGCAAATAAAGCAGCTACCAAGTTGGTACATTGGTTGATGCAGTTACAGTAACTCAAACTTTCAATATTAATGAATAGTCAATAATAATTAAACAAAACATTTACTGTTCCTGTCCTTATCAACCTGAAAAATACAGGATAATGCTTACCTTTTCACGATACACAGACACCAGTTCCATAGGAACATAGAGCTTTCCTTCATCACCCAACACAGGGTCACAAACTGACAAAAGAAGCACAAAGGTTATTAAAAAAAAAAAAAACTAAGACCAACAATTTTATAAAATTTAGGAAAAATAATACTAGTAGCCGTATAATCATAGGCACACGATACTTGAAGCTTCAAAGAACAAAAATACTTCCTAGGCACAGAAAAAACAGAAATGTAATAAATGTTGACACATGTATCTTAACCATAAAAGGCAGAATTTTCTTGTGTACTTACCATATACAAGTTTAGGGTTAATGGTCCGAAGCTTATCAACAACTCTTAAAACCATTTCCAAGAAGGAAACAGAGCCAATATAACCTATAACACGCTTACTCAAAATTAGCAGTTGACATAGACAAAGCGTTCCAAAAAAGTATTATATAACTTTAATAAAGAATTTAATTCAAATATTCAATCATACTATTTAACCATGAATAATCTGAAGATTCTAACAAGTACACTCATAAAAACAAGCATATAGAAATAACAACTATTGCAAGTTACAAATGAATCTCCCTCACAGTATAATACTGAGGTAAGCCTTAATTCCAATCTAGTTGGGGCTGGCTATGCGGATCCAAAGTCACATTCAATCTTAATAAGCACTAAATCCACCATTCCCTTGAGCTATATCATGTCTTCCTTTTCTTTCTTTCTTTCTTTTTTTAAAAAAAAACATTTTCAATCCAATAAGTTTCACAGGGTTATCTACACTAACTCTAGGTAATACGCTGGTCAACCCAACCGATCTCCCTTTAGGTAAGTATTCGGCCTCATCCGACTGTGTCCGACCATGTGATCGGTCGGTGGGACTGATGAATAGCAGCATAGCATGTGGCGCATTGCCCAATCAAATCACCATAGGGCAGTGTGTTTTGAGTATGTGGAACGACCAACCATCTTGCCTGCTACTTGATAGCCACGTGCAACCAAATGAGTAAAAGCCAGCATGTGTCTTGAAGAACCCTATAAAAGCTGCCCAGGGCATTCAATGAGGGATTTTTTGGGAAAGAGAGAGAGAGAGAGAGCTGAAGGCTGTCAGGATTCTGTGGATCTCTCCTTGTGTGTACATTGACCGACCATTGTCTTGAGCACATTAATAAAATACCTAATTTTATTGCTTTCCATACTACTTTGGACCTATAATTTGCCCACTACTTGACATATTTACATCATCAAAGTTTTTATTTACCACTTACTATCATATTTCCTGTCACTACCTTGTTATTGTTCTTCAAGGGTCTTTATAAGAGCTAAATGTCCATTGCAAAATAGTCATTTCAAATATACTCCTAAAGTAATAATTTTGATGATTGCCAAAGTTTGTCTGCATGGGATAGAACTTAATTAATACAAGAAATGTCTATCGGTGCTTCAACCTTGCCAGCACGTCCACAAAATTAGACCCCCTGATATACACATCCTCAATACCAGTGCAGAACATGGTTGAGCAACAAATTTACAACCAGAACAATAAGAAGTTATCAATGTAATTTTAGTGAACATAGAACCCCTAGAAGCAGTATAATGTTACACTATGAGATACAGATACCTGTTAATAAATGAGTGTAGAACAACAAATTGTTAGCTTGAAGACCTTCTATCAAATCCCATAGTTGTTCTCCATTCAAAACCTGACCCTTAAAAGTCGGGTATCCTGTAAAATTTTCAGGTTGACCATAATACAAGTTAGTATAGCAGATGGTTTTACATCTAAACTTGTAGAGATTTTCGTATAGCCTAACAACATATTCCAGGCATCAGACTGAAACTGATAGAAGCTGCTTGCCTGTGTGGTTTGAGAACTGCACAGAATTGATGGGGTCCACATCATAGCCCAGCAGTTGGAGAGGAAACACTGCTGACTTGTTTCCCACATACCCCTAAGCAAAAAGAATTAGAAAAGTTGGCAAAGTCGTTTTATAATCATTTTTCTTTGGCCAACAATATATTATATATTTACAGTCTGACAGCTACATATAGCAATGAGGCACAACATAATGCCAAATGGAGCAACATAGACCTTTACCAACCCATCAAATTGGAAATGATAGCATGAAAGGCCTAGCACAATTGCATATAAAATCAATAAATAAACAAGTAATAACACACACAAAAAAAAGGCTTGAAACAGTAGCTAAGTATGTTTCCCTTATGAATTATAAAACAGATGCAAGAGAAAACAAATACTTTGAGAAGACTCGAGTACTGGCTCTGTATACTACTAACATGGAATAGAACTGGAAATTACCAGATTAATAAATACCTAAACCAAATTCTTCCAAGTACTAACATTGAATTGAAAATTATGGCATCAAGCTTCTCCAAAGAAATAGACATGTCCAATACAAACGCAAACATACATAAAAACACACTTCACATATACCATAGTAGCTCTTCTTCCTTTCATCAGATACACTCAAAACCTATCGTGACTAAAATTACCACTCAAAAGCTACTGATCCGCTAGGAGTACCTGAACAGTGTGAGACTGAATGCTAAGAACGCGACCAGTTTCAGACGGGAGAGCCAGAGAAAGAACCGGTGGAAGCGCCATTTTCAACCGCTTCGAGCTCTTTCTTCTGCATATCTCAATTACTTCAATCCCAATTGGAAAACAATCATCTCAATCACCAAAACATGCAACACAAATAAGCCAAAAAAAAATCACCTGAAATTCGAAAAGCTTGGCACCGAAATCCGACTTGATTTAATTTGAGTAAAGATCAGAGAATCAAACATATAGCGTAAAAGGTATTCTCTGAAGACTATGCTAATATATTCAATGCTTCTGCAATAAATTAATTGAAAATTTGTATATTTCTATAGAATAATTATATTTTCCAGATTAGGTAATAGGTATCCGCCGTGTCGAGGTTGCAAGCATGTGATTTGGTTGTTCCGGTCAACCTTGCTGAGGAATAAAGCGGATTTGATTCGTTCAATATCGACGTCACTCTGCTCTGGCAGACCAAAATTGGCGTGCGCTTGAATTGAATGAATACCAGTACTGCAGTAGAGAATGCCAGTAATGGAAAACTTGTAGTCGTACCCTTGCAGGCCACAAAGCTAAAAAGAATGAGGAAATAATTGCAAATGTTACCACTAAAACTTTGGTTATTACAAATTTGCCCAATAACTTCTTTGTTTGAAGGATTATCCTAAAACCTTGGAAATTGCGGGGATCAGATTTTTGTACCAAAATTTTCTCCCTTGTTGTTTTTATTCATTACTTTGGTCTTATTAGGACTCTATTTATTTTAGTCTTATTATAACTCTCTATTCTATGTTTCTAGTGATTTTTATATTCTAGTCTCTCTAGAATTCTTTCATTATATATATTCTTATAATTTATATCTTAAACAATCTTATTCAATACAATACATTCAGTTCTCATCTGATGGTATCAGTTAGTTAAGGTTCTCGAACATTAATATTATCAACAAAAAATCCTAAATTTATGACATTATGAATTCAAGACAAAATCTTAAATTCATGACATTATGAATTCAAGATCAATTTCTTCTAATTGATAAAAAAATTTTGAAAGTTTGTAAGGTGTACACCTTAATTTTTTCTTCTAATGATCCATAATGAACCAAATATGGGGCAATTCCACTTGTCTAATAACTCAAACTAAATAATTAGCATATTTCCATAAGTCTATGAGATTTAATGAAATGACACAAGAGAAACACCCATGTAGAAATTAGGTGCTCAATAAATGCCATTTGCCTAAGTACTCTGAAGTAAGGAAAGTCAAGTCATGCAAGTTAAATGAGAAAGGCTAAGAGAGTATGATATTAATAGTTTGGTAAAATGATTTTTATTCATTTTCTTTTATTACAAGTTTATCTTGCTTTGACGTCATCATTGATTTGATGCCACAGAAAAAGAAAACAAAGTCATGTTACAAATTAAATTTAATTAATAATATAAAATTTCAATTCAAATAATATCATATCAAAATTATATACTCCGTAATACATTTACATTGCATAGATTTTTTTTTTTAAAAAAAAACTAGTATTTTCACCATGCACGAAATAGATTTGTTATAATATATTAAGAATATTTAGATTGATATATAATTATATAAATTATAACATCAAATATTATATAGTGCAATTGAAGATATGTTTTGGATCGATTATGTTTTCTGATGTTATCTTTGTTTGAATTCTAGCAAATAATTATTTAATTAATAACTAATGTGTAGAAGGTGCTGGAACTTTAGAGATTTTATATATCATTGTTTAGGATTTTTATAAATTGGACAAATATGCTCGTTCTCTAGTAACTCAGTTATAGGAATCAATTGCTATTTTAACTCATATGTATGGAAGATATGTTTTTGTGTAGATATATATCAATTTTTCCATCTTGAAAAAAAACATAATATCACCGGTTGTATTTACACATTGGAGGTGTTTGGTAAATGGATGTTAGCTGATAGCTGGTAGCTGATTGGTTTAGCTGGTATTTGATAGTTGATTGTATTAACTGGTTTGATCAGTTGATTGTATTAGCTGGTTATAAAAAAGTGTTTGGTAAATTAGATGTTTACTATTAGCTGATTGCATGTAAAATGACCTTTAAGGGTATGAGCATGTTATGTTATTTTGAGCTTTAATTAACTATAATTCTAAAATGATTTTATTGAAAAAATATTATTATTAATATGAATAACCTATTATTATTATTATTATTATAAATCCACCCACCCGTATCGCCGTATCCCTTCTTTTAAATTAAATGCTAAACCCAAAGCTCAAATTAAATAAAATCCCTAGACCCTCTACCCCAAATCAGAGAAGAAATAGCGAGAAGCCACAAAATGAGCGAGAATTAGAGGCAAGAAGCAATCGGAAATAAGAAGGGTGAGAAGCAATGATAGCAAGGATGAAGATGATTGATTTGGGTTAATGTCTTTCATTGTTTTTTTTTCTTTTAATTTGTAAAATACAAAATATAGTTTATGTATTTGTTGTGTACTCAGAATGTTGAGGATGAAGACTTTCGTGATAAATTGATAGTTTTTTTTTCTTTTCCATTTATTAGTTACTTTTAATTTGTGGGTTTAGATGTGTGTTCTTTGAGTGTTGTCCATGGCTGTTAGTGAGAAGGGATGAAGGAGAGAAAAGAATAATATTGCCAGTGAAAGGGGGAGAAGGGGTGAAAAGAAGATGGGTAAATTTGTCTTTTAGAAATTAATTGTAATCAGACATCTGAAAAAGTTGCTTCACCCAGCGTTTCAAAAACTAGCTTATTGGGATGAATCAGTCCGAGGAAAAAGCCATTAGCCAAACACTCATTTCAGCTGATTGACTAAGTCAAACAGCTCTAAATGGTCAAATCAGCCAAAAATTGGCTGATAAGCCAATAACCAAACACCCCCATTATTGAAACCTTTTTGTAGACAACATTGACAGGATCAACACAATCTTGTCCATCATCGTCTAAAACTAATTAACACTTTCAGGCTATCAGGATGGGTGACTCGGAAAAAAGGCATGTACAATTGACCGTGATTAAAAATTGATTTTTTTCAGCAATAACCCAACGTGAGTTATTGTTCGACCATGACTTTTGTTGATAGTCATGGCATATGCAAGCATCAATGAGAATTATTTATGCTGTAACTTGAAGGGCAATCTCGTATTAGAAAGAGAGAGAAAGAACTTTGGTTCCTTCATGTGTCCCATTAACTATTCATGCTTCAACAATATGATCTGTCAATCTTGTGGTGATGAGTCGCATACTGTTATAAAGACCAAAAGAATTGTCTATATTTCGCAATAACATAACAGGTGCACAGTCTCGTATTTTTTAATTACTATAGAGACATTTTGAGAAAGAGTTTTATTCTTGCTAAATGTCATTTAAAATTTGAGCAGTTTGGCGCAAATCTTTGTTCAAACAGTTGGTTAACCAAATGGTGGTAACGACAATTTGACCATGGTCAAATGACAGATTTGTCAAAATTTTGACGGGTCAGTCATTTATTAAGCATGGCCAAAATTGTGATATATATGAGTACATACGTGTGCGTAGATGAGGATACCTCTCTCCATATCCACACTTGCCCCTATTAAAAAAAACTCTATTACTTCAATTTTATGAGTATTTTACTTTTTATTAAGGTGACAATATATAAATACCATGGTTTATTAAGCGTGAATATAATTGATATCTCAATCACTTTTATTTTTTAAAGAAAGAAATTTTATTAATAGCTCTCTTCAAGCATAACACTATAGATAAAAAGAGGATAAGAAAATAATTCATTACAATCTTACTCAGAAACAGAATTTCAAACTAATTAGTAAATGTTTAATTCATAAATCATTCAACAAACGAGAATACGAGATACAAATATGAACAAAATGATTCAACCGCCACATATTCCACTCGAACAGTAAAATGGTTCCATACATAAAATACGGAAGTTTTCCGTAGTAAAAGAAGAAAAAATAATTACGCATCCAACTTCCCGACAAACTGCCCCAAATCCAGGACCTTTCAGATTCCGGGCAAATTCGTATTATTCATCGCCGAGAAACCTATCAGAATCTCCGGTAATCGCAAAATGAAACGGAAGAAATGGTCGGAGGTGGAGGAGCAAACTCTACTGAGCAAGTACGCGGAACTGCTAAATTGTGGAGCTCTGTTGAAGCTGAAGACGAGGGAGAAGAAGTTCAAGCCCATCGCGGACCACGTGAACGCGGTGCACCACCTCCAGGACCCGGTTCTCTTCCCCTTCAAGTGGTCCTGGCGCGACGTCTCGATCAAGGTCCAGAACATGCGGCACCAGTACCTGGGAGTGAAGCAGAAGATCCGGACACCGAACAACGAGTTCAATTGGAAGGACGGCGAGAATCACTGGGAGAATTTCATGAAATACAAGGAAGTGTTTGGGGATGTGGAGTTGGAGCTCAAGGATTGCAATTTTAATTGCAGTAAGAAATTCGGCGATGATCCGTTTGCTGATGGAGGGATGCTAGGGTTAGGGTTAGGGTTTGGGATTGACAGTGAAGAATCGGAAGAGGGGGAAGAAGACGAAGACGAAGAGGAGGAGGAGGAGGAGTTGGGCGATGACGTGGGAATCAGTGAGGAAGCTGAATTGGGAAATGGCGAGAGAGTTGGTGATTCAGGTTGCGGTGAGGGGAAGAAATTGAAAAAGGGAATTTCACAGAAGAGATTCAGAATGGTGGGTGCTAGGTTATTGAATTTGAGGGATGTGGTGTTGAGGAGGGAGGAGAAGAGGAGGGAGAGAGATTGGAGTAGGGAAGAGGAGATGATGGAGAGAGAGCATAGAAGGAGAGACACAGAATTACAGAGGGAAAGACATGAAGAGGAGAAGGAGAGTGAGTGGGAGATGAGGGAACTGAAAATGGAAGAGAGACAGATGATGTGGACAAAGAAAGAACTCGAGACAAGATTGAGGCTTGAGAGGGAACTTGCAGAGGAGAGGCAGCGGCGAATCAAGTTAGAGGAGAAGTGGGAGGAGGAAGAGATGGAGTGGAGGGAGCGATTGGTTAGTATGCAGCTCGAGCACGAGAAGCAAATGATGCAAATGCACGCTGACGCTTGCCAGAATCAAATGCAGATTCTGGGCGTCATGACTCGACTCATGTGCCAATTCTTCGGAGTTGCAAACGATGGATTGGGCAGCGGGTTGGGCACGTTGCCTCATCAAGTTTTGCAGAATTTGCAGCATCCCGGAGGCTTGGAGGACAATGGGAAGCCCGATGCTGCTTCGCCTTCTGAATTTTGTAGACTGTAATTAACACCCTTCTGATACTCTCTTATATTGATAGATTTAATACTGAAATAAGATGTTAGATTAACTTATTCATGTGTATCCAATAAATATTGTAATACAATCCTTTTGAGAAAATTTCACCTCATTATTATATTCACCCGAGTATATGAATAACTTCGAGCTTCCTCTATTTGCAACTCATTCAAATGCTGATCACTATGTTGATTGTAATATGCTTTATGCTTCTTCTGCCTCTGTAATCATTTAGTGATAAAGGAACATTTCTTCATATTTAAATTGCACTAGTACAAAATAAGGGGGCAGTATTAGACACAGCAGGATTACAGGAATGGTGGTGATCTATGGAAGAGCCAGTCATAGGATTCAAGAAAAATTAAGAAACCTTGTTATAGAGAGTACATAAGCAAACAATCTTGGATGAATCAAGGTCAGAACTCAGGATTGGAATACCATCCTTAAAGCTGCTTGGTAGGGCTCCTTTCTCCTTTTGAATTTTCTTGATTTTTTCTTTCCAGCAATGATACTAACCATTCTTTTATTACAAGTTCTCTATGGGCATTCGGCTTGCCTAGTTATGGCAAGAGTTGCAGGCTGAGGTGGATTGACTGTATTTAAGATTCTAAGCCCAGATCGGAATACTTATTCTTTGATCAAGCTGAAGAGGATGTTAGAATCAAACTTGATGCCTTCTTGGGCAACCGGTACACCTTTTTGCTTACCCACACTATTAATGCTTCTAGTTTTCTCATGCTATATTTCATTTCTTCTGCAGCCAGACGTTTCACTACATTACTTTTACAATGATAATAATGACTGCAAAATAAGACTCGTGGAGCTTAGGTAATGAGTGTAAGTTAACTCAATGCTTCTGAAACTTGCTTTTAGCGGAATAGAACAAACTAGTTAGAATTCAGTACTAGATCACGCAGCCCCTCACTGTGCAGGGGCGGTTTACTTATATACTTTGAAAATACTTGTGCAGTTTATACCCCTCATATAAATCTGGTTTTTAACTGCTGTTCAGTTCATACTCAACAATTAAAGGATACTGAACAGATATTGTGCTCAACATCAAGAAGCAACAGTGTCGCTCTCGCGTTTTAGGTGGAAATACTTCAATATGGACCTCGAGGTGGAAATGTGAGTATTGCTTGATTTTCTCACTGCACAAGGAATGGACACAAATCATTTCAGAGAACACAATCAAGAACAGAGTAGGTAAGGGAAAGCGAGGCAAAGCTTATCAATCTATGAAGTAGAGTACAAGCATTGATGCATGTCGTGGATAGGAGCTTTAGTTTGTAGAAACATAAATGCATTATTTTTCCAGAATTACAGTCGTTATTATGCAACAGTACTCAGATATTTCCATTTTCTTGACCATGTTCCATGGCAACAGTACTAAGATATTTTGATTTTTCTTGAGGGTGTTCCATGGTTAATTATCACAGATGTTTACTTCACCTTTGACAATGAAAAGATGAATAATTTATAAATGCCTTCGAATAAAGTTTGCCCATGTACTTATCTGCTTACAGACATGTTTGTTTGTAGAGACCATGTTTTATGTTTATATATTCAGAAAACAGATTTCTTGTCCAATCATACAAACAGGGTGTAGCCTCAGTGTCCCACCACCCCTTTATATCCACTGCCTATTTGGCATTGCTTTCTTGAAAGAGAATATAGAAGAGTTGACAAGAAATTCATATGCAGTCGGCTACCTTTCCTTCTAGAAAGAATTTTGTCGTGATGGTTTTGGATTTCCCTTTTCCCATTCATTATCTTATTCACCACTGTCGTTTCAGTGGGAATCTTCCTTAAATTCACATATTCACACAATATTACTGTCAGAAACTATATATATATATATATATATATATATATATAGTGTAGAGATGTAGTTGGTCCAAAATTTTCTGGCCCTAACCCGATAGGATAATGAAAGAGTAAATAAGTAAATTACGGTAGTTTAGCGGCCTATTAAGGAGATGACTAGTGTTTGGTGCTCATAAGATGTCCACCACATTAGGTGTAACTCTCACCTTAGGACTGTTAAGACTCTACCTTATGTTTTTATTTATAATTTACTGTTCGAAATCACTTGAGCTATTTGTGCGGACTATATATATATAAAAGAAGTCCACCACATTAGGTGTAACTTTCATCTTAATTAGGACGGTTAAGACTCTACCTTATGTTTTTATTTATAATTTACTGTTCGAAATCAATTATATATATATATATATATATTGTACTATTAGATAGATAGACTGTTTATTTATATGATTTGCTGGTGTACCCAAGCATGCTTGCACCCACCATTTGTTAAATACATTCCCTATCGGACATTCAATTCATATGCAGAAGTGAAGCTAGGAATGGGGAACGCCATAGGAGGGAGAAAGAAAGCAAAGGTGATGAAGATCGACGGCGAAACCTTGAAGCTGAAAACGCCGGTGTCAGCGTTCGATGTTATTAAGGATTACCCTGGGCATGTGTTGTTGGACTCGGAAACAGTGAAGAGGTTTGGGGTAAGAGCGACGCCATTGGAGGCGGAGCAAGAACTGAAGCCCAAAAAGATTTACTTTCTGGTGGAATTGCCCAAGTTTCCTCGAGGTGAGAGAGTGCCGAGACGGATGAGGTCTGCAGGCGTTCATCACATGAGCGCCACGGACCGGCTAGAAGCGCTGATGAAGATGCGAAGGTCGAGTTCCGATGTGTCGGCGGCGGTGAGAAGGGAATGGGGGCCGGTTCAGATCAAGCTGAGGCTGCCCAGAGCTCAGGTGGAGAAGGTGATCGTAGAGAGCAGGGACGAAGGTGAGGCGGCGGAAAAGATCATCAATCTTTGTATACGTGATGTCGACAAAGGCCGTTAGTTTAGTTGTGTGTTGCCGACATTTGTGTTGTCTTAGGTTTTTTTTTTTTTTTTTTTTTTTTAATTTTAAATTTTAAATATATAAATAAGTTGTATATAGTTCAAGTGGGATATTTTACAATGTCACAAAAACAAATGTTTTATAAAGTTGTATATTATATTTTGTTTGTGGCAAAAAATCTCCCTCAATTACTATTTAAAGGTGAACATTGGGTAAGCTGTACTTAAGTGTAATAGTTAGCAAATCACACAAAAGAAATAAATTGTATTAGAAATATCATATATAGCGTGTTTTTTTTTTTTTTTTTGGCAATGTAATAGGATTACTTACAAAGCACATAGTCCATCTTTACAAAATGTACAATATTGTAATTATAGTATTTGTAAATTTCCTTAGTTTTAGTTTATAAGAAATTCTATAGTATTGATTGTAAAATGATTAAAAATAAAAGTAACGGAAATAGATTTGTAATTTTTTTTATAAGTTTGTGTTAATTAAATATAAGTCGATTTCTATTTTAATACCCAATATTTTCAGTATATATATTGTAAAATTTCCTGTTTATTAACTTAATTAGTTTTTTCTATTAAGTTTGTCGGGAATTTTTGTTTGCATTGCAATTTGTGGTAAAAAAATCGAGTTGAAGCATGTTCAATTTGAGCATTTTATGTATGTCTCAATAATACATTAAAATGTCTCGAAAGATATGGCCGCGTTTGGTTTTTGTCAATACTGTTCTAGTTGAGCTTGTTGCATAGGATTCTTTTAGTGGAGTTTGCCTATCTTCTAACACCCTATTACATAGGAGCGTGGTTTATCCAATACATCCCATTGAGTAATGACTTCGAGTTTCCATTGTCATAAAAAAAACATTAAAATAACTTTGAAATGGATGGATGGTAGATGATTATTGTACTTGAATATCACGAGTAGTTTAATTTTTGTCGTCATCACCTTCTTAGTCGAGTTTCTCTTCAAGGTGGTTGTGTTCGATTATATTCTTGTCAATACTCTCCAAGTTGAGCTTGTTGCATAGGATTCTCTTAGTGCACTTTGTCTATCCTCTAACATCCTATTACGCAGGAGCGTGGTTTACTCAGTACACCTCATTGAGTTATGCCTGCGGATTTCTCTTGTCATAAAAAACATTAAAATAACCTTGAAATGGATGGTTGATACATGATTATTGTACTTGCAATCATCACCTTATTAGTCCTAAAAACTTGTTGAAAATTTATTAATAATGTATTATATGAAAATTGATTCATTCAACCTCAATATTCATATTTATAGTATGTAATTCCTTAGTATTAGGTCTATAACTAATTTGTATTAACTTGTACTTTAATTGATTTTAACCCACACCAATATAATCTAATAATCTATAATTAAAAAAATTAAACTAAAAAGCGACCTAATTGAATTGTTGTTTAGCAAATTTCATGATATGTTCTATATATCAAACTATATATTTATGTTTGTATATTATATATTCAACCTGCACATTGCCATGTGTATACTTATTATTTTTTGATAGACTTCAAGCAACACATGGATTATAGTCTTTTTTTATAGGTCAATCACATGACGTTTCACATGGATCTAAATCTAATACTAAACTAAATGATGTGTTCCGTTAATTACCGATCTAAATTGGTGATGATTACATTGCACATTTATGTTTATATATTATATGCCCAATACCACATGTTAGTAATCGGTCCAAAAACTGTACAAGTCATCTATTCTGTGGATCACCTAAGATGAATAGATGATTATTATTATTTTGTCACCTACCTAATTTAAGATATTAAATTGTCATTAATTTGTATGGGTGCAGTAATTGGTTTAGTTGGCCACATTTCGTCAAGAATGATAGATAGCATTGCACGCTCAGCTCTCACCATCCCACTAAAGACCTCACCTTAGAAATATCCTTAATTAGTACCCCACTTAATAAAGCAATTAAATAGTTTTATTTACTCAGTTGTTGGGTTAGTTGGAATTTCTTTAAATATACCTTCTCTAATTAATATAACTTTTAACCTCAAACTTTAACAAGACATTTACATTTGGTTGCAAAGGGGAAATTAAGAGAGAAATGAATTACAATTTCATATGAAAAGAATAGTACAGGAATAAAGAGGAAATTTAAGTTCAATTGTTTGATTTGCAGGAATATAATTACTATACATTACATTAGTCGAACCATACTTAACAATTGAATTCAACCGATTATTAGCTTAAGACATTATAAATATAATTCATCATTCACTTTCTATTTTTCGATGTGAAATATCCTTAACAAATACTTCAATTCAATGAAATTAATCCACAATTGTTGTTTATGAATTCAAATTAAACGCCTAAAAGAATAAAGTATACTATAAAAATTTAGTGGTGACTGGTGAATGAGAAAAGGAATCCCTCAAGTAGAAGAAAAGATTTCCAATAGCTCAGCATATACTCCTACTTGAATTCTAATACTACATTAGGTAGGCAGTTGAGGCATGCTGGTATTTTTATTTTCCTAGTCTATAATATATATTAACAATATAATATACAACCAACAAGGCAAAATAATAGCGCCAAAATGGTGTTCAAGTGGGTGGAGAGTGATTTTCATATCATTATTATTGGTCGAGTTCATCACACTTAGTCTTTTTAATATGATTTTCCTCTCATGTATGATTTGAAAGTTATTATACAATAGTAGAGTTTACCTAGTGTATATCACCGAATATTGATTGCTAGTTTCCTTCATCATAGAAGAAAAAAAAAAAAAAGAAAAGACGCCCAAAGGCATTAGTCTAGTAAATGCAAAGTCTTACTTACTAATAGTAGGGTGAGAGTTTAATTCCTGTCATGAACATTAAGAGTTTGGGTTTGTATTGGACTGATTGTGCTACAGTTTGATATTGATTAATCTTGAAACCTAATTGGCTCAATTTACCTCTCATGGGTTTGTAAGTGGGTTCATGTATTAGCAAAATAATAATTTTCCCAAAAAGAAAACGTAAAAGGAATCTGGTGTGTCGTTTTAAGGAAAATAAAGAGGTACCACGTACCAAGAAGTACAGTGACCTCTCATATTTGTATCAACTTGTATAAAGTTACATATATGATAATATGAAGCCTTTAATTTCTCAGATTAAAGTTATCTGTCTTCAACCAACTTTGGGTAGTTGTGAAATCAATTCAGTGCGTGGCAACATCAAACCAATTGTGCATCACCTTTAGGGGCCCTAATATTTAAGGGTATATTTTTGTACATTCCCATATCATCGTCTGAAATATTATAATAACAAATTTTTAATTATCAAATTCAATAATTTTTTTAAAATGGTACCATTGTACAATATGAAACTATTGTTCATATATAATAAGGATTTCCATGCATTAGTCCAATGGTTAGGGACAAATTAATAACTTCATTCGGCATTGACTTATTTTATTTCCTTTTTTTGAATGCAGAGGAAAATTAATAGGTGTGTAAATTTGATTGAAAGAGCGTGTCGGTAAGAATATATTCGTGATTTTTTTTTTATGAGAATCATGTTCCACTCACTTGGTAATTATTTTATCTCGTTGACTTTGAGAAAATTTACAGCCGCTATTCGAAAGTACGCTCTGGATAGTGAAGTTTACCTTGTGACTTAGCCGGACTACAAGAAGATAAACCAATCTAAGTTGCCAGTAGTTAAACCATTGAAACTAAGAAGGCCAATTAACAATTTCCATAAAAAGTAAAACTTAGAACTTCATAGTTACCAAACTAAATACGGACCAATTTGATTGGAAGTTGCTCCCACCACCACCTATTTTATCTCTTCATTTTACTTATGGTACACATTACATTAGGCAATGACTTTGTATTTTAGCTGTATAAGTTTGCCACTGAATAAAAAGTGCAAATTTAATTTCAAATCAACCAAGTAAACACAGTAACTGTCTGAATGTATTTTTTAAAGGCTATTATCTTAAATTTCATGAACCTATTAATCTGTGAAAAAAGTAAATCGATCTTGCTTAACAAGTCCGAATCCAAACTATAACCGTTTGAAGGTTGATTGTATAGGAATAAAAGGATATTGAAAATCGAAAATTATATTTTTATCTTCATTCCAAGTTTGAGCAGTGCAATATAATAATACTATATATACTAGAGTTACCATGAGTCTGTGAGGTGAGAAAGAAAAGGGTGTGAGATATATATGGAATTGAACTCAAAGAATTGAAGCATCACATTCATATAACTTCATCTACACGTCAAAAGTAAAGATGTAGCAACCACAAATGGCTTAGCATCAACCAAACAAGAAATTCCAAACACAAAATAAATGAAATGAAATCATCGATCGTCACAACAAGTACAGTTATACTGTATCAGAAAACAGAAACAACAAATCAAGAGACTAAAAGAAAGGCAGTAGTAGTAGTAGTTGAAGAACTTGAATAGGCCAGCTGGGTATGTTCTTCAATCAATCTGCTGCAATCATGTTTCCATTAGAATCATACAAAATCTTGCCGGAAAAATCCAACGGACGGCATTTCTCGCCTTTAATGATAGTCCTCTTCCATATCGCTTGCTCATCACCATCACAATCATCTTCATCTTCCTCTTCTTCTTCTTCATCCTGCACTTTCCTCCAAGATATCAGTTTCGCCATCAACAGTGCCTTACTGATATGAAGCCTCGCCGGCTTTTTGCCACCTAGCCGCACACTCTTCTTCTTCTTCTGCTCAACGTTATTGCCTCTTGTTAATGTTAGTGCTCGGTGGGCACCGCATAAGAGGACTAAAGTTGCGAGCACAGCCAAGATTGCTAAAATGGTGATGAAAATTGTGGGTGAAAATGGCAACAAGGAAAGGTTATGGAGGGTTAGATCAGTTGGAGTAATCCTAGCCATGGCTGCAAGCTGAGAATTATTGATAATGGAGATTTGGCAAAGTAGAAGAGTAGATCAGAGGTGATAGATAGGAAAGGACTGGCCTGCTCAGAGAAGAGACATGGCTGTTGGCCTGTTGCTGCTCATCTAACTTTTCCCTCCACTTATGTATTAAAACTACTTCAATGTATGAAAGTGGACTATGATAACTATATGTGCACTGAGAAAAATATTGCTTTAAAAAAAAAAAAAAGACTTTTGATACATGAGTTATTAAACTTTTTAAATATAGACTTCATTTTAAAAAATATTAATAAGAATTAAAATCATGTCATAAAAATATTAACAAGAATTTAAACTCATTTTATTGTTTGGACACCAAATTCGGATATGACACTCAAGTCAAGACCCTAACTCTATCACAAAAGCTAGCTTATGAGTGAATGTTTGGCCCCAACTTAAGTATTACTCCATAATATCTTGTGAAGTCGATGTGAGATCGTATCATTATGGGTATTATATTCTTGATTATCATTGATAATAAGTTGGCACTACTTTAGTTTATAAAATTGTAGTACATATGTAGTACTGGGTTGACCACAAATATGATGAGTGATTAGAAGTAAGGAATGCTGAATTGGTTTGATTGGGATGGATGGAGTATAATTACTGCATTATTATGCTCCTCCGTACGTTCATAATATGATCTGATTCCCATCCAGTTCAGAAGTTAACATCACTACTAGCTCCATCCTTGAATTCCATTTGCTTTATATATACAAAGTATTTTCTTTATTAATCCCATCTCATGGTAGTTAAGGAACGGATGGAAATGGAATCCACCGTGTTACAGAAAGTGACAGACAGTGTAGTCTATAGTAGCACAATTATTACATGAAAAACCTCGAAAGCAAAAAAAAAAAAAAAAAAAAGGAACAAAACATGCGTGCAAATATGGAAATTAACCAAGATGGATCAGATGGGGATGGAGTTGGTGACGGTGGGGTAGACCACGGTGGCAGGATGAGCCATGATGCGACGGCCCTTCATATGGCGGAAGCAGTAGACCAACGCCCCCACCGGCCATTCCACCAGCGCCGCCGCCGTGAAAGCCAAGAACCCCAGCGTCGGCCCTACCACCTTGCACTTGCACGGGTTGCTGGCGGTGCCGCATTGCACGCAAATCGGGACGCCCATCATATTCTAGTGTTTATAATCCCGTCTACTATCTATATTGTATAGCACTTGAAGATGGAATACAAAAGTAAGAAAGATAGCATTCAGAAGACAACGTGTGTGTATATATAGAAGGCGAAAAGTAAAAAAAAATGCAGAGTGGGAGGAGATGATGCATATATGTTGGCGCCACGTGTTGTATAGCAATTAGCAAAGACGGTTTGGATAGTACACGCTGGGCAGGCAGGCAATTGACACGTACGTACAAATAAAAACTTAATGGCATGCCTTGATAACCGTGCGCCGCCACATTGCGGTGTCAGGGTCAAATCTGAGTTCCCATGTTGGCCAGTAGTGTAAATCCTGTTTCAGGGTAAGCACTCGAGGCTTCTCGTCCAACTGCACTGTTCTTACACGCACAAACTCTCCATGCTCCAATTCCTGCGTATATATATGCCAATTCATTTTCCAAACTAATTAATTAAGCTTTCATCATCTATATATCAATCATCAAAATTAAAGGACTTATTCTGTTTATGCTAAAATTAAATTAATAATGAGAATGTACATTTATATTTATTTTTTTTTATATTCAAAATCATCTCAGGCTTAGCTCGATATGATGCAAATTAAAACAAACAAATACAATACCTTTGTGGCATTGACAAAAGCATCCAAATCAGGAGTTGCTTTCCCATTAATTTCAACAATCCATTGGAGAGCATACAGGTGATACCGATGTGCTGGGCTCCCACGACACATCCTGCATGCGCCAAAATTATTCAATCTTAAGATTCATGCATTTATATATATGGTACGTACGTTGTCAATACTCTAATACTTGATTTGTATAAATAAATAAGCTCAAATTATTGTAACTCGAGACATCTAAAGCTGAAATAAGCAGATCTAGCTTCTCATATCAGTTCAAATTAAAACTTTTCTGAGTAACTGAGTTAAAAACCCAACCTTGACACATATACTCCATGGCCTTCTTTAGGGAGAAATCCAAGCTCACGCACAGCTGGGTGAGGATCTTGGACAATACACCCACACCAGTTAATTGCACGTGTACTTCCATTCCCATCCCTCACATCAGTTTCCACAACTACTTCAATTTCACGCCCCTAACACACCACAACAACCAATTTATTGAGGAAAACAGCATCACACTGGCATGCATCACCACTTTAAATCAACACAAATATCTAAAAACATAATAAGTCAGTTAGAGTTAATTCCACTTTTAGTCCTTTTCTCTTTTCAGAATGTCCCCTTTGATCCTAGTATTATTGTGACATGATCATTTTTTGTCATCCATTAACAAAATCATTGAAAATCTTCAAAAAAAAAAAAAAAAAACAAAAACAAAATCGTTGAAATGACATTAAATACAAGGAAATTTCCATCTTTTAAATACAAAGTGCGTTGACCTGTTATAGTTTTTTATGTTTATTTTTTTGAAAAAATTCATAGTTATAATGAAGACCGAAATACTCTTGTATTTAACAACATTTAAACTATTTTGTTGATAGAGGATAAAAAATAACCATGCCACAATAATACTATGACAAAAGGAAGATGTTTTGAAGAAAAAAGACTAAAAGTGGACTACCACTTATAAATCCAGGACAAAAAATAGAATTAACTCTATAGGTTATATCCCTGATTTATGTTCGTTTTTTTTGTTAATATTAAGAATGTTCTTATATTGCACAAAACACATGCTTAATATGCACACAACATAATGCTCCATATGCACACAGTGCACGCGTTTTTAATTCTCCCAATTAATCTCTCTCATCCAAAGATCATGCACCAGATTGGTTCTCATGGACTCATGGAGAGATTGATTCTCATAGGAACATCACCCTATATATATATATATATATATATATATATATATAGAGAGAGAGAGAGAGAGAGGTGTTCAAATGAGAACAACCACCTCTTGTATAAAGTGAAAACGAGTTAAATCCTTTTTTGGTCCTAGACTTATAGTGCATTGGACAATTTTAGTCCGGATTTATTAATTTGACCACATTTTGCCCTGACTTTGTTAAAAGTGGACAATTTTAGTCCAACGTTAGTCAACCCGTTTGTCAACCGTGAAATGGAGGGGTATTTCCGTCCTTTTTCAATCTCCAAGCCGTGGCCGAAGCCGAAGCCGAAGCTGAAGCAGATTCTTTGCCGCTGCCCGTGGCTGGAAACCTGGCATACTCGCCGGAATCTCGTCGGTTCGCCACCTTTATAGACAAACACATGTACCCACCCAGGGGAGAGTGGGGAATTGATCAATGAGGATACTTTCAGTATGTACTGAAGTTAGAAGAAATCAAGATTCAAGAGGTATGGGTGTTGGAAATGTCTGTTTTCTATAGGTGGCTTTTACTGTGATTTAAGTTTTCTGTTAACAGTGAACTGAGTGGATATATTCATGGCTTGAACAGAAATTTATTGAGCTTTTAAGAAAAGGCACTGATGAGGCTTGAATAGAAATAATGGTGGTTCGTTGAAAACACATGGAATAGTCACTAACCCAAGGACTACATATGAACTATTGTTTGGAGATTGAAAAAGGACGGAAATACCCCCCATTTCACGGTTGACATACGGGTTGACTAACGTTAGACTAAAATTGTCCACTTTTAACAAAGTCAGGACAAAATGTGGTCAAATTAATAAATCCGGACTAAAATTGTCCAATGCACTATAAGTCTAGGACCAAAAAAGGATTTAACTCAAGTGAAAACTCATCGTAACCGTCCATTAAGGTTCATAATGATTGAGGGTTTTAGTAAAAAAGCACAAGGCCAATTTTATAGTATTGCAAACTTTCAAGTTAGCAATATTTATAAAACTAATCTTACTTCTTTTTCCATTACTTTTCAGCAACCCTCAACCGTGAGTCTATCAAAATAGATGAATCAAATTAGTCTTCACTTTTCACATAGGAGTATGTTCTCACTTGAACCTTCTCTATATATATAATGGAACAGTTGGTACCTGACGGAAAATAGTCATGTTAAGCTTTCCATCACTGTTACTACACTGGTCTAGTGCTTGGCAAGCATCTTCAATGTCACGGAAGCACGTAACTGGCTGCTTGCTGATTGCTAAAATCATGTCACCTTGCTCTAATACATTTTTAGCTCCTGACCCAGCAAAGCAACCTTTGACTCTCAAAACTTGATGCCTTGTAGGATCCTTTTTCAAAAGGGCCTGAATAAAACCATCAAACAATTATTAAAATACTTGACAAATTTCATGGAATTTGGCAAATGATCAAGCAGTCCTAACTCCTAACTAGAGAGATCAGAAACTGATGCATTAGCATTATTATGTCCATTACATATACACACATGTAACGACATTCATGATGAAAGATAGGCTATTTATTTATTTCTATATCAAGCTAATAACAAGGGAAAGATTTTTTTTTTTTTAAAAACAAAGCCCATTCAAATAAGTGCCTGAAAAAATAGAGACCACCAGAGTAGGTTACCTGGATCCAACTATCACTTAGTCCAAAATTGCGGGCTTTGGAAAGCAACAAAGGATAGAGTTTAACTTCTAATATTCTCACAAGTGGCATAGCCTGTTTGACACCATTTATAAGAAGAGGGGGTCCAGCAGCACCAGATATGATCTTTGCAAGGACTTGACTAATTGTAAGAATTGGAATTCCACGGACAAACTGATGATTTTCTGATGAATTAGAACCATACTTGAGCTGGAAATGCTGATGCAGCTGTTAAAACTCATTTGTACAAAAGATCATCTGTCATGAGAAAATTGCACTACCGACCTTTTTACTTCTTGCTTTTGTGGACAGATGTTTGTGTTTATGAACCTGAGTTGAGAAGCTGCCCCATAGGGCTTGAACTCGTCCACAGTCATCAATCAGCACACCAGAAAATGAAGCACCAAAATCTGAAACGTGAAGGAAAACAATTCCATGCCCCAGGTTAGGAAGGAAAAAAAAAAAAGTTGACAGACCACAACTGGAAATCAGAATGTCTAAAATTGTGAACACAATGGTAAGCTGAATGTACCAATATCAAGTTCAATAACTTCCATGTTTGTTGCTTTATACTGTGGACAATCAGCTGATGCAACGGTCAAGGCAGCACAAGGATTTGTGACAATTGATTTCCTGGATTTTGCCCGTATGTTTCTGGTTAATCCCACAAGAGATACTGTATCTCCGCGACAAAGAGGGGGTTCTGTTGAAGCCAAATTAAAGAGTCAAAGAAGGAAGGAAAATATTTTGATAGAATACTCCAGGGTTCTGAAGCAAAACTATAAACCAAGGAAACATCTTAGAGAGCACAATTAAATTTTGTCCTCTATGATGAAAGCCCTTTTTTGGGCCAAAGAATACAAAGGATAGTATTTTTTTTTTTTTTGTTTGTTATAGTGGTGCTGCAATCAACATAAAAATATTACTGCAGACCTTATGACAAACAAAACAAAGTGAAGCAGGAAATTTTTTGAGAATAATTACAGCGACTAGGGTTTAGATTATGGATTATTATTATGACCATTATTATTAACCGGGATGCAGTGCATTTTTTTCCTCCTTACACTACAATTTGACCTTAAGATAAAAAATCCTGGGATATGTAAGTCCAAGTTTCTTTTTCTTTTTAAAAAGTAATATGGGAATTAAAAACTTTTGCACTTGAAGAAAGCCAAGATTAATACAAAGTAATTGAATGGTATTGCCAGAAGACTGCACAATCAAATACACATGCGCACCCCACACACAAGCATATATAGTTATATACACATATATTTATGTATGTGTATATATGTGCAAGATCATCACCAAATACAGGCCGATTTCTTCCAGTAGCTAATGAATATTATGGTGAAATAGAGCTGTGGATTGAATAAGATCCAATGCATAGGAAAAGCAAAAGTTTACCAGGAAGAAGCTCAGCGGCGCGAACGGCAGAAGCACCAACAGTTCCTAGTGCTTTAGGGTCATATGCAACAACAGCAAAATTGTGCACCGGATGGAGGAAGACTACCTTTTAAGCAAACTAAGCTGCTTAAAAACAGAAAATTAAAGTTTCTACAGCTAAATTGTTTACAACAGTACCTGCCCAGGGATTTCAATAGGAAAAGCACCAAAAGAGAGCAAGACATCAGAAACTGACACTGCAACAGTGTTCTTATCAACAACAACCAAGCCCATGGTTTCAGAATGGTATACAATCACACCAGTTCCGTAAAGATGCTGTGAGTGGATGCCATCCAGCATACAAGATGATGGAACATGAACCTACAAATTTTTACCACAGAAGAGTATACTTAGAACTTGAAATAATTGAAGCGTAGATATCAGAGATACTTCTTATTGAAAATAAACACGTATCAAATACATAAAGAAATCTTCATATTTCTAGGAACCTTTTGACTTTATATAGTCACTCTTTTGGTAGTACACAGCCTATAGATATTAGGCTCATGCAACAAGACAACAGATTTTATAACTTAAGACAAAGCCATGAAATAGTTACCTCAAACATCACAAGAGTGGACTCAATTGCATGCTCAACAATGGAGGCATTACCTAACTCTGCTTCATCATCTTTGACAACTACAGCATCTACAGTCCCTGTGTCCATCAATCTTTCTTTTGTTAGATCTTGCAAGGAACAATCAGATTCAACAATTCCATCAGCAGATGAGTTCTCTTCCTCTGCAACACACTTATAACTGGTTTCCATATTTGTAATGTCATCTGTTGAATTCTGGCCAACATGTTGAGGTGTGTCATCCATTGGACTAGATTCACCAGCACAAGATGATACAGTATTGTACAACAGATCTTGTTTGACAGGATTGATGCCAGACAAGAGAAGCGAACCAGGTGGAAAAGCAGGCTTAGCTATCCATAAGCCAGAATTATCATCACGGGTGTATATCTGAGGTGGGGCATACCACTCATGGTGGTCAATTGTGACTAAAACTGACTGCACAGAGAAAGAGTTCACAACATAAGCCATGCAATACCCACTAAAAAGTAGATAAACTGATTGGCGGACTTTTGTCATCCAGCCTTGGGCAAAGGAATTTTAGTTATTCTACGAGATTAATTTTTGCAAGTCCCTTTAATTGTAAATCAAAACTTTTAGGGAAAACAGTATGGAGTTACTTTATTTGGCAAACAATTACTACAAGAGTGTGATTATTGTTAATTCATGTTAATTCTATCAAATACCCCTCAAATTTCGTAATCTCCCTGCCAGAGATGATCCTCACATTATTTTCTAAAATCAAAATAAAAGAAATGTGGGAGGAAAACAAAGATCAAAACTATGTTTGATGAACTAGTTGGGAAGACATGGTTTCAACAGAATGATCATGGTACTATATTTCTCTTACCCTATATACAAGCCTTCAACTTATTTTCAAATGTAAATTGCTCTACTGTTACGCAGTTTGATAATGGCAATGCTAAAAGAAAACCAGCCACCGTATGATGTCACTACAATAGGATACCGGCATCAATTTGACAGCCACAAGAAGAAAAAGGCTTTTATATGAAAGAGAGCAAAATAATAAATTCAAAAATGTTAGTAGGATCTGCACCGCAGCACCAATACCTTTCTTCTGTGGCGATCTCTGCAGCTTATATACTGTAGTGGTACTCTTACACCCCTAGACAACTTAGATAGGAGAGAAATTAAATCCTCAAGTCTTGATATATCTTTACCTGCAAACTTTTTAATGATAGCATGGCAAGGAACTCCTGCTCTATAGAGCAAGTATCTGCAATTACAGTTAGGGGAATAACAATCAAGAAAACATTATCTGTCACAAGAATAACATAAAGATCGTATTAATTGATTTTTCCATAAATTGGAGGCATCATATAATGATAATGAATAAAATAGCCAATTTATTCAGAATTGAAGGAAAAAAATACTGACTAATAGATTTTTTTAAAAAAATTAAAAAAAATCAAACATCTACATTCACGCAAAAGTGAAATACAAACCCTGGTTCTGCAACATAGACAAGGCCACAAGAAAAATGGAAATTCCTAGCCTGTGTCAAAAGAGGAATGGAATTAGAAAATTAAGCAAGCAGCATTAGCAGGTTACAGCATCTAAATGGACTGGATCAAAAAGAAGTTGCTAAAATAAACAGAGAATTACATCATTAGTCTGTATGCATTATGATTTTCTGGGAATTCAATAGATGTTTGAAATTTTTGGGTATTACTTTAGGGAGATTTCAAGTCAATGTAAGGCCAAGAGGATTATTGAAAATAAATATTACACCATACATTTTTAGAAGAGCTAATAAATATTACAAACCTGTTGATAAGAAAGAGGGTGTATCACTGCACCGCTGACTTCCAAGAAGTAGTCAGGAGTTATTGAGTGCAGATCCTGAACCTAAAATTAACCAAGGGACTAAGCCCACACTTTAAGAACATAATAATAATACAATAAATGGAAAATCACACTTTTTGTCTGCCAAATATAGGACTATAGTGCATTTAGTCCCCAATTAGAGGCGCCTCCAGCTTTGGTCCTCCAATTATCAGCGCAGTGGCATTTTTTCCCCCACTGAAAAGGAACTGTTAGAGACTAAACTAATAATTGGAGTATTAAAATTGGAGGCGCCTATAGTTGGGGGACCATAAGCACCATTTTCCCTACAATAAACAAGAAGAAAGCCTCACAAGTCACAACCTTAGATATAGAATATAAACTAGTTATGCAGAAAGATACTATTTAGCAAATTTACAATCAAGTGGCATAAAAATTGTCGGTTTGATGTTCCAACTTGCAATTGTTAAATTCCAGAAAATTAATTCAGGAAAAGTTGGATGCAAGGAGTATTGTATCACTAGAATAGATGCTCTGGGTGATTCAGTGATCCAACATGAACAATAACTCACCACCAAGTTAATGGTCAATGAAATACCACCCCTTTCAATTTGAAGTTCAACTTTCTGCTTGACACTGTCATCAAGTATAATTTCCATTCTGAGGAACTGGGTAATCACCTGCAGTAAATATCTTAAGAGTCAGCAAAATACTATGATCAATTTATGACAAATACCCAGATCACCTAAGAAAATAACAATATATTAAAACTTAGCAGAATAATATTCAATTCTTCAAGTAAGGTCTGAAAGCATTAAATCAATTGAATTGGAAAATGGCCCACCACGGCACCACCACCCCCCATTTGCACTAAGTATCCAATATTTATGGTGGTTATTAATTCTTTAATGACTTCAGTGGCATTGGTTCAGTAAAATATGAGTGATTAAGGAAGATGGTGAGGATGGTTAGTCAAGATGTACAGACATTAATGGGGAAAAAATGGAGAAACTCTAACATTACTTCTATTTATTAAAAAGTTCATAGAAAATAGATCATACTCTTGCATTTGCTTAATATGCAGGCAGGATTAAAAAAAAAAGGGGTCACTAATTATACTTGCATTTCTATTTTGCTAAGGAGTTATTAGGAAGATAAACTTTCAATTCACCAGATTCTCTAAATGACGTGTCTTGGATAAAATTCTGGTATTTTGGGAAGTCACTCCAACCAACACTTCTAGTGGAGGAAGTAGTTTTACTAACTTAGAAGGTTAATGGGATTTTTTCAACTGCCACGCATACAGATCCGCATCTCCAACAGTGCTTGGAATCTATGTTGAGATGAAGACTTATTAGTTCTAAAATCTGTGTATAGACACACACACACACACACACACAAAGAGGAGATCGAGATTGAAGAGAAGACTAACCTCCCCATTCATTCGAAGAAGAATATCACCTGGCTCTAATCGATTATAAGCTGGACCACCTGGCACCTGTAATAAACCAGATCTCTAATAAATATTGTTAATCAGATAATTTAGTGAATAAGCACCAAGGATGATACCCTTACCACAGAATCAACAACAAGCATTCCAGTTTCATCCGGGGGGGATGAATTACGCACTAACTATTTAGTCCAAAAAAAAAAGTATGATTATTTTACCATTCTAAATGTAAGAAAGAAAATGAGATCATCAATCCCATATACCTGCTCTGTTTCACTTTGAAGACCAAGCCGGCGGGTCTCATCAAATCCTTTATGGATAAATGTTGCCTACACCATAAATAGCAAGATCTGAATCAAACCTTCACCAAAAGCAGGGGGAGGACATACTGCAAGTAGTGTCAAATTTATGCAGAAGAAAAAGTACAAAATGCCCTTTAATGTAGGAGAAAAATAAACACCAAAGAGAAAGCTTCACCTCAATTCCTGAGGATGAATTTCATTTAGAAACAACAATGCCACAATCTCTGAATAATTTTGATTGAGTAACTAACAAAGAGTTAATTGAGTAACCGGAGTTTCCAGGAAAGGAAATGTTTATCCCTCCTCCAAAAAGAATGATGATTAATAAGCATGGTCTTCTGATTAATTAAACTTCAGAACAAAGAGCATTTAGAAAACTCCAAATGAAAATGAACTAACAAACCTGAAGTGTACCACGAGGAATGGAGACAGCCTCCCATTTGTTCATGGAATACACTCTTCCTTCTCGTAGGAATTTCAAAGCCCTCATGACCTGAAAGGCAATTTAAAATTTAAATCTTAGTAATAGTATGTTCCTGCAACTAAGAAATTAACAAGAAAATCATAGCTCCAGTAAACAATATGAAGGGGAAAAGGAGAGCGAATGCATCATTATAGACAAATGCACATAGATGTAGTGAGGATACTTTAGAACTATTACTTGGGCCAAAAAGCATCTATAAAGTAATTAATAGTAATTTAGGTTTAGTCCCAAGTGAAAATAGCTGCAAATCTGTGAGACAATAACATTAGGAAACCTTCTCTCAGCCATTGGAAGCACGGAACTTGGCCCAAAAAATAAAGAGAGAGACAGAGAAATATGCACTCACTCGTTCTAAAGGTAGGAAAAAAGCAGAGGCACTTAATGACCTGCCCCCAGCATTTAAAGCAACTGCTCTGCCTTGGCAGTCAATTACTGGAGAGCCACTTGAACCACCTTTAGTCCCAGATGCAGCCTGTAGTACAATGTAAGAGAAAGGGATTAAGATCACCATCTCCAAGGGGTGACAGTGTGACACGCTAAGTCACCCACTCTCACTTAGTGCTAGTGTGCAGAAAAAAACCGATCAAAAACATAATGCTTAGGCTTACTTGTATATAAAATGTATTGAAGTCATTGTAACCATTCCTGCACCAAAAAATAGCCATTTTAATAAGCACTTTACTGATAAAATTTTGCAATTCAGTCATGAATAAAAATGAGACACAGGAAAATACCAAAAGAACTAAGTCGGTAGGTGGAATGGTATACAAAAGAAGGTCTAACCTACAATATGTAATACAATATCAAGTACAGAGACTACTACCAAAAAAGCCAAATAAATACTAGAAATATAGCATTAAAGAGAGTTGAATTGAGAATTGAAATCCACAAAGCAGAACACAACACAACTAGTTTTGTAGTGGAATCAACCTCAACCTCTAGCAATTTTTCTGACAGGTAACCCGCAGAGAGGTCCAATCTAGTCTAGTGAATAAAACACTGTTGGAAATCAAGGTGCAAATGTGCAATGAAGATTACAGCAAGAGAAGAGATTGAGAAACCTAAAATTAAGAATTGTGTAGTGTCTGCAATGAATCAAAACAATATTTATCCTCACCTTCCATCGTAAACACTTAGTTGAGTAGATAAGTTAAAAGAAAACATACTTCTTATAATTTGGAGCATCCCTATCCAAACGTGCAATGGTGCCACTCAAAATAGAGACCTGTAATTGTGAACAGCACACATTTAGTTCAAGGGTGCCTTTCAAATATTCTCTCTTTAATCTCACCTTATCCCTATTTGAACATTGCTCTATTTATCAAGCCATAAAGTAGTTCATTTGGATAAATTAGGTGAATTTAAATGGATTCCTAATTTAGATAATTTATACCCTGATGGCCTCCAAGCATCCTAAAATGTATCTAAAACTTAAGCCTGCCTGTTCCATGATGGTCATGGCTGACATAGAAAATCACCAAAATGATAAACGGCACCTTGATCTATGTGCACCTCTTGAAAGGGCAACATACTCTTACTCTTTATTGCCATGCTATGAAGAAAAAATAAGGTATAATCAAGCAACATAAATTATGCCTCCATCAAAACTTCCCAAAAAATAAATAAATAATAGTGTTATTATTTGTCAACAATCATGACCATCCACCAAACCAGTTAATGATTGTATAATGTCATTAGAACGAGTACAAGATATTTCATCTCATTTTCTTTCGTTCAACCAAATACAAAATCTGTTGTTATGTGAGACGCACAAAGAGCTAATGGACCATCACAAAAATACTGATTAAAGTACTGTATAAAATGCCTGTTTCGAGAAACATTTTCCAAGTCAACGGCATCAAGAATACTCCAAAGAAGAGAAAGAAATTACATAGAGTCAACAACATATCCATAAACAGTCTTTTAATATATATACCTTCTCTCCACTATCATTTCCAACAACCCTGATTTCCAGTCCTACACAAGCAGCTTCAGGAGCAAGCGGAACTTCTTCATAGCTCAGAAATTTTATCGCACTAGGGTCATAGCGGAAAAACCCAAAATCATGAACCTAGGAAATAGATCAAAAGTTATTCACAACACAAAAAGAGTGATGAATCTCAAGAAGGTATAATCAAGGATCAGTTATGAAGCAAAACAACACAGTTCCAAGGAAGACCATTTTAAGACGTTAAAACTAACATAAATTTATCATGAAATCAAGCCACCCAGAGAGTGTTTCTGGCTTTACACACCCGTGAAGACCTCAGTCACAGAAGAATAACTATAGTCATAACAAGCAATCTACTAATTGGGAAAGGGAGATTCCTACTCAGCATCTCTCCCGCATAATCATAAGTAAATTTGTTGAATTAACAAGATGACCTTTTTGTATCTAATAGAAAAGAAATTAGTGTTGCAAATGTATGATTGCAGCATGTGCAAGACACAATATATAATTATATACAGGCTCAAGTTTTTGAAAGTTACTCTAATTCACGCACTCTACCTCTCTTTCAAATCACACTCCCTTGGCAAATTCAAGAAATCATGCAGAGCCAATCAAGACACTCCACATCATTGAAAAGCATTGCCACTGTTAGATATCGGATTAATTGAGTTGATGTATGATTTTATATTCTTAGCCAACCATCATACTTTTGAGAATATATAAAATAAAACAATTTTTTTGGATCCTTGTTCAGCAAAGTAGTTAGGAGATGATTAGATATGAATAGTGTGAGGAAACCCCCACCGCCAACTCCTCCCTAGAAAGCTATTCCGCAAAAGTGGGAGCCTGTTACAATCTAATTTTTCTTACTTTCATTTCTTAATCTGTACCTTTCAGAAAATGGTGCCATATGTTTGAAGTAATCAATGTAAGCATATAAAGTCACCAAATAACAGAAAACTCACAGGGTCCCTGTATATTGGATAGACAGGGGTTTCTTCACGGTTCACAAACATAGCTTCCGCCACCACAGGTCCTACAAACAAATTGATCATCAGTACTCCCATTAAAAAATAAAAAATAAAAAAAATCTCAAAGAAAACTTGATTCATTTTCCCGTTCCTGCTAAACACAGCAAAATCAAGGCCTCCGTCGATAATATACAGGCCATAGTATACATAAATCACCAGGTTTAACCACGTGGCGGTTTGTGAGTATGATTCCCCGGCACTTATCCACAACGAAGCCGGTTGCGTAACTGGAACCGGCGGACTGAGTGTCGAAAGCTCGACATGAGGTGATCCGGAGAACGACCACCGCGGGAACCACCTTGTTAAGAGCCCCCCGCCAGTCCTCGGCGTTGACGACGTTCTTGTACGGAGGATCAATCTCCATACACAGTTCCTCCTTCGGTATAGGCGATTCCGGTCCCGATGCATCCTCCAAAACCAAATTCTCCAACAAATCCTCCATCTTCCTAAAACCCTATCAACCGAAATTTTGTAACACAATCTAATCAACAATTCCTGAGTATATCTATCGTACGTATATTTCAGAGGTACATATAATCCGAACGGAGAGTACACTCCGGCGAGGATTAGATGGCTAAAGATTCACTCTACATATGCAGACAGATCGGAAGCGGCTGCCGCTGACATTATCAAATTTTCGCTCTAATTCAATCAATCATTCACTGTTTTCTTGACTGACGCAGAGTCGTCGCAGAGGATTGCAATGACGTCAATGACTATTTATATTTTTCTTTTCTTTAACTGCTCCGTCCGCCTGCTCCTGTCTGCTTATGCGGAGCATCTATTCAACTGCGTATAACTTTTCATATAAAATAAGTTATGCAGAAAAATACTTTACCATATATATATGAACTTTAATTAATTAATTAAATCTCTGCATGAATCAAACGCTCCATCATCATACTGGAAAAAAGTACTTATATCAAATACTGATACATTGACAATGAACTATATGAAACTGCAAGCTAGCTAGCTAAACAGCATTATACTCTGCAACTACAGCTTTGTAGCGCTCTCCTACTATACGAGAGAAGAAATCCATAGCGCTAGCTAACTACTGAGCTGTTTGAGGAATGATCTGGTTCCGGTCGAGCCGGCGGCCGGTTTGTGAGTGAGTTTAAGCACGTTGTATACAAATGCTCCGGCTACCATTCCGATTATCGGTCCGGCTATGTATACCCAGAGGCCTCTGTAAGTACGCTTCACAACGGCCGGCCCGATGCTTCGGGCTGGGTTCATTGACGCTCCAGAAATCGGGCCAGCAACCAACACGTTCAGAAGGATGGTCATTCCGATAAGGACTCCGCTCAAATCTCCTACCTGCGGGCATTTCAGACCCGACGATATTTTAAGATTAAATGTTAAGGAATTGACAGTAAAAGAGATGAGAGGAATGTAGCGTACCGTTGCTCTATCGTCTGTTGAAATGCTGGAAATGACGAACATGAGGAGGAAGGAGATGATAATTTCTACAACAAAGGACTGCAAGTTGGACCCGACGGGGAGAGTGCCAAAGAAAGCTTCGGGTGTTATGTCGAATATTGAGGCTAATGTGGAACTAGCGAGAATCGAACCCAGTACTTGAGCCACAATATAGACTGGCACCTGGAGAGTAATTCAGCATTTCGCAACAGGAGTGACAGTATAAGGTTAGTAGTTTCCTATTTGGTTCCAAAATATGGGTATGATTATCAAATAATGTAGTATATGTTCATAATTACTTTCTCAACTTATTAAAATACAAAGAGTTAATATCTTTTATAGAAGTTCAAAATCATGACCTTCCATTTGAGAGATTTGGGGTTGACAAAAATACACTATTTGATTAACCAAATGTGATAATAAATAATATTAATATAAAAATTAGAGTTAATTCCATTTTTTGTTATAGATTTGTAGATTATAGTCCGCTTTTAATTATTTTTTATTAGAACATCACCATTTAGTCCTAGTATTATTATATTTATAGCATGACTATTTTTAGTTATCTATCAACAAAATCAATGAAATGTTGTTAAATACAAAAACATTTCAATCTTTTTTATACAAAGTAAGTTGAATCACTATATTTTTTATATTTATTTTTTAAAAGAAATCATAATTGAAGAGTGAAATACCCATGTATTTAAGAGTATTTAAACTGTTAGAACCAAAAATAATCTTACCACAATAATAATATGACAAAAATGAATATTCTCATAAAAATGACTTAAATAAACTATCACCTATAAATCAATGACTAAAAATAATAGAGGAACTAATTTGAAACATGTAAAATAAGTCAGGGACCGAAAAGGCAAAAAAGTACTTGGTTGTGAAAAACGGTGGGCCAATGACAATTTTGGTTAATGATTTTACACAAGCTTTTGTGTTATATTTTTAGACTAAAATAGTTATTTTAAAGGATAATTAAAAGATGACATTATCTAAATTTAATGTCATAATGGCAAATTATTATACTATTTGTATTAATATATTACTATAATAAGCAAAATATGAATATTACCACAATTATTATACACTAATACACTATATATATTAGTGTATTACCATAACATGCAAAATCCCTGTACAATATAATTAAGAATGTTACATGTCTCAATGTAATATAGCTCTTATGGGCTGGCATCAGGCATTAGTCATTTTACCTAAAGGGTGGGTCACTAAGTACCTGGAGGGGTGAAAAGGTCTTAGAGTTAAAGAATTTGACTTTTTGTATTGTATTGCAAAAAGGAATGATTAAGTAAATAGAGTACTTATGCTTAAATTAGGAATTTATCTTGATCGAATATATTGCATGGATCTCTTTAATATGGTTTAACTGTTTTATGTGATCTGTAGAAGGTGTGGTGATTCTCAGAATGATTGTAAGATAGAACTAACCCCGCCCCCTCCCCCACAAAAAAAGGAGAAGTTTATTACCTGTTTCCATGAGAAGCGGGCGAAGATGGCGTTGGTGAGAGTGACGGCGGGGTTAAAGTGGCCATCGGAAACATGACCCAACGTGTAAACCATAACCATAACAATCAATCCCCATGTGACACATATCCCCGGAAACGTAACCGTGCCGCCGTATAACTTGTTCACCGCCACCGATCCACATCCCGCGAATATTATGAAGTAAACCCCTACCGCCTCCGCTAAAAACTACAAACAAATCAACAATTCAATTCGCTCCCTCCTTAATTTCTTCCTTGCCAACAAAATCCAGACCAACCTACGTAGAATCGTAGATAGATATATTAAGGATATGATGATACCTTCTGAGCAGTAGTGAAAGCCGTCGAGCAAGATGAACCTGCGTTTCGAGACGTCGACGTTCCGGTTCCGGTTCCGGTCCCGGTCCCAGTGCCTTGTTCCATATTGGAGATCGCCTCCTCCTCAACCCTATCATCGCATTTCGTCATTGTCGTTAACACAGCAGTAGTTACAGGAGTTAGTTTGCAAAATAGGATACAAAAGAAATTAAGATTGAGATTGGATAGGGTTTGGTACGAGGATTAACGAGGTTTTTGTATCTAATATTTATAGTGTTTGTTTTACGTACTTGACCCTCCCCGCCGCCCACTCTCACGGGATAAAGGCCATGCCCGTGGATAGATCATAGATGGACGGATCTGATCTGGATAAGCAAGACCCGGAACCTTTTTATATTTTTATTAACCAAATTGATTTTGAGACCTCATAAATATTAATAAATATACATGTCTCATTTACTATTTATTGGTAAAATTAATTTTTTCTTATTTTTTTATTTTTTTATAATATTTTTTATTTTTAAATTTAATTTGTTGTGTTTCATAGTACTTTTAATTTTTAAATATATAAATTTTATATATTATCAAACTTAATATTATAAAAAATTGAATTAAAAATAACGTTAGTCAAGTCTTGTTAACCGAACCAAACAATACAATAATATTTGTACAGTATTAATTTTAAGTCTATCACTACTACACTACACAGTCATATTTGTAAGTTTTTATAAGAGGTATTAACAATCAAACCTTACAAGGAGAAGTGTTTATCTTATTGTAAATTTCTTTTATTTTACTTTCATGGGTTATTTTCAATTGGTTAATGAAAATATTTACATAATAATTAACTATAAAAGTTTAATGTCATAATAATGAAAAGTGTCAAGTATTTCACTAAATTTATTATTTTTGTACAATTAAGTCATTCAATTTTGAAAAGTGTGCAATTAAACTATTAAACAAGTAAAATATATACAATAATTCAGACATTTTTCTAATTTTTCACAATATAATTTGATCATATTAATTACCTGGTATGTACTAAGAATCACACTTTTCATGTTATTCAAATAAAAATAAAATTAATAACAATAAATAATGGTTTATGAATTTTTCGTGAAGAACCCATATATTTAAATTTTTTTTCTATGAATAAATTATAAATTTCTAAGTTCACAAATTTTTTTATAAATATATATATATATATTTTTTGTAAAAATATTCATAATTATCTTATATCTAAAGATACATCACTCAAGCTATTTATGGCTTCAATTATCATCATTGCACAATGAATCTAGACCATTGTTATGTTTAGATATATTGTGTAGAATGTTATTTAAAAATATATGCTTTATTTATCAAGAGTTTTTGTTATGCGGTTAATTAATTTTACATATAATAGAATTCCAAACTTATTATTGACTCAACATCTTCACTTTTTTAACTAACAATATGAGACGGTTGATAAAATAGATACTAATGTAATTATAAGAATATAATATATGACTTTGTTTGATATAACTAACTCATAAACTAATTGCCCACACGAGCTTAACTCACTGATTCAACAGATTCTAAGGATTATCATATTCAGAGGCTCATACTTATACCCACAAAAAAATTTATTCATGAATATTCCACTCTTGAATTTTTAATTCTCTAAATTTCATTGCATGAATCAAACAAAAAAAAAATTAAAAAAATAGTGATATCAAGTAGTCCATATCGCACCAATCCACCCTAAGCCCGGTACTATTGTGGGTAATGCCAGCCCAACTCACTTTTTCAAATAGTCGACTTGGTTCAATCCAGTTAATTCTTTTAAAATTAAGAATATTTACATTTATAAGTTATACCTTTTAAAATTTAAATTGCATTAGGTATTTGTATATTTGTTGTAAGTTTGAACTCAAATTTAAAGCTTCATTACTGCTCTGCCTTGAAGATTGATAGGTTAGATAAATCGGGGAATGTGTCTCAATTGACATGCATATTATTTGTAAAAATGTAAATCACAATGACTCAATAACTCAGTGGATAGTGTTAAGTATCGGTGCACACAAAAAATTTACCGACTTTAGACATAATCTCTACATTATTGTTAATGAGATTCGAACATTAATCTATTCTTTCAATACTGTCTACTGAATCACCGACTTAGGGTGTGTTTGGTAACTCGTAAAATGGCTTTTGGAAAATGTTTTCTGAATTTTCGGTGTTTGGCAACTTCCGGAAACTGTGGTCAATGGAAAATGTTTTCCGTTGACCTAGGAAAATCAGTTTACTTTTTCAGAAAATGACTTACGGAGATTTTTTCCGTAAGTCATTTTCTGGAATCGCCAAAATAACCATTTCGCATGTTCTCGGACCTCCTAGGGAAACCAACAGCTCTGATTTCCGCCATGGTTTTCGGCGGAAACCATAGAGGCCTATGCTACGATTTTTTTAAAAAAATTCTATTTTATTAATAAATAACATTATTATAATTTTTTATATTTTAAATAAAATAATTACAATGTTTAATTATACAATTCTATCCATTTTCCAAAAAATGAACCAAATACACAAAGACAGTTTTTCATAATATATCCAAACACTAGAAATGAAACTATTTTCCAAAAAATGATTTATTTTTCAGAAAATATTTTTTAGAAGTCGTTTTGCTACTTTCCAAACGGATCTTAAATCCGTGCAAAGAGAGAAGCTAGGGCCTAGGGAGTCTGAAAGTTGAATGAAATAAAGGCGATCAACATTTGCGGCCCACGTCATGTGTCACGGCACAAATGCTTTGTCTGTGGATCCGAATAGGTAAGGACTAGGGCACTATGATCCGGATGGATGATAAAGTGACTTCTGACTTTTCGTATGTGAATTTGTTTGACAATTTTAATTGGAATAATCAAACCTGATAGGTAAGAAGAGTATATCTTAATTTTGTAGTCTGGATAGAGTTGTTTCAATTAAAGATGATTATGATGCCCGCCGACATCTTTTTTACCCTTTTAATTCTATTCTTATTCTTCTACAAAACAATTTTGGCTTTAATCTTTTTTTTTTTCTAGTTAATAAAAATATTTCAATTCAGTAATTATTTATTTTAAAATTTACAACAGTATCTGATTTTAACGATATAAACTAACTTGATTGATTCAGTATTATACAATTGTAATAACATTTGATACAAATTTAGGAAAATAATAGATGTACTTTGATGGAATTTTGGATAAAAAAGAGTAAATTAATAAAACAGTGGTTCACTATGTTTTTAGATCAATCAGAACATGACATCTTAACAGAAGTAGAAAGTGAAAGTAAATGTAATATTACTTATATATTTAATGTCTATTTTATAAAGTGGGGATAAGATATTTATAAACTCTTTTTATTTTGCCAAAATTTTACCAAACAAGTCCATTTTCATTAAAATTAGCAATCTTAGGGGATTGGTAAGGCATTTGAAAGAGAAGTAACACCAGAAAACCTAAAAACTTCCAGGTTGGGAAGATACTTGAACCAAGAAATATTGCTGATTATAAACTCTCTTTGAATGGAATACAATAATAATTCAATCTTAAATATCAAATTTAAGGGCTTTCACAGTTCTGAAAATTGACAGGTGAAATAAATCATGAGGGGTGACTTAAATGACCTACAACCCCTAAATGCTTGTTCTAGTACCTACAACAAAGTCAAATCCATACTTTTCTTTTTGAGTTCTTATTGTCTTTAAGATTCGAATCCCTGCATCTTGCGACTATTAAACTAGTTGAATTGTGCCTATAGCTTAGTAATTACACTCTAGAAGTCATGGTTGGATAAAAAGATGAATGAAATCAATATTCTTACAGTTCCAATCAGTATCTGCATTCTGCAATTGTTTTCATGTTTTTATATCAAAACAGGTAATGCCAACTCCATCAATACAACTCTGATGGTGATAATCAACCAAACAGTCTTGAGTTCTAAGCCACAATTCTTTAAACTAAACTCTGAACCATCACAACACAAAAAAAAGTAATTGTAATAAAAAAAGAGAGAATTAATAAACCTCACAGATCATGTAATCTTCAATACACAGTATGTTACAAAAGCCATGTTAAAAGCTATGCTTACAAACACTGTGATTTCCTTTTTAGATTTATCGACATTGACCAGTCACCAGATACCCGTAACGAGGGCCTGGACTGGCATTCTTTTACTATAGAGAGATCTTATTTCCTAGCACAGAAAACTGAGATCACAAAGCTCGCAATTACAAGAGAGGGAGCAGGAAGGCAACCCGGGATAAGGGAAGAAAAGCGGGGATAATGTTCTTCATTTTGAAGGAATTTTTGAGGTGCAGGTAGTGACAGACAGATCGCCCGGAGTGCACACGAGCGCCCTTTGCTGTAAATGCCTCAGGCTTTGCTCCATGCTAACCTGCACCATTTCAGCAAGCATCTCCTTTGCCTTTCCCGGTTGCTCCTCCCCGTCTATCTGTGATATGAGATTGCTAACGATGTTCTCTAGCGTGTCAGCCTGAAGCTCGGACCTCGGGAAAGGGGAGTCTCGGAGCAATCTTAGGAGCGTTTGAGCCTTTGCTTGAGACTTTGGTGTTCCTTGGACCGTCAGCTCTAGGAGCCCCGGGATTACGCCTTCTCTAAGAATCGGTTCCCTATATTTACACCGGTCACTCTCACACATTGTCAAAAGGGCTCCAAGAGCATGCTCTCGGCTCTGAAGGGACCCGCTTTCGAGCACTTCTACCACCGTGAGTACTCCGCCTTCTTCAGATGTCAACGCGGTCCTACCCTCCTCATAACCAACTAAAGATTCCACGAGAGCAATGCATTTCTCAGCTGTTTTCGAAGATCTTTTACAGGATTTCAGCAAACTAACTATACCAGGAATCGGTTCCGTCTCAAGGATTGGACTTATATTCCCTTCATAAGACGACAGATTGTAAAGAGCCATCACAGCATCAGCCTTAGACTGCGGGCTCCCATTTCTTAGGACTTCCACGAGAAGAGGGATTGCACCAGAAGCACTTATAATCGGCTTCGTGACAGGAGAAGCAGACAGGGTGAGGAGCGACGCAGTCGCATGCCCTTGCAGAGTCGCATTCTTGGACTGAAGAAAACCTATAATCGGTTCCAGGGCACCAGCTTCTATGATGCTCACCTTATTTCTGCAACAAATTAAAAACAGGTATAAAACAACGTTTCAAAAAGACAGCATTATGTAATCCCACTTTCACAACATAATTACACGAAAAACAGGTATGGACTATCAACACCTGATGAAAGAAGCATAGCACAACTTAATTCTACCCTAGACGTCCACTGCAGCTCGAAAGATAACTTCCTAACATTTAAGGTATTCGTATTCAACTAACGGGACATTTCAGGAGATTCATTTTAAAGATGTTTAGAACATTTCCCTTTGTAATTGTTCGTGTAACAAAATAAGTCAGAGACCTATATGTTCCTTAAAAACATAACGAGGCAACTGAAAAACATAATGTATAAGCTTGAAAAGACCATGGAAGCGGGCATCAAAGTGTCTAGTACCACGAGGATCATCAACATTAAACAGAAGAATCTGTGCTTATCCCGGAAAGGAAAAGCAAATCACAGTAAGAGACTAAGAGCACACATCCAATTACCAAATCAGCAATCTCAAAAGACAAAAAAAAAAGACGATATTCCCCAGGCAGGATAATCGAAGAAGCAATCCTTTTGAGAGGTCTACAAAATATTCTCCAATTCATTACATATATCAAGATTGGTTGCAGCCATTCTACTCTACCGAAAATTAGAAAAAGGTTAAAAAAAAAGGAGAATACTTTAGCAACCAGCATGGAATTCTCTTTCACAGAACAGAATCCAATGAACATGGTAGCTTCACAAACAAGACTAATGAAAAGGCAAACTGTGAAGAAGAAACAAAACAAGCCCACCACCCAACCTAACCAATATGAAGCACAAAGCATTTCCACCACATTAAAAAAGCAGTTTACTTAAACACGTCTTCAACCTTTATCACCTTTGCAAGAAACATTACATCCATCCATTACTGTTAAAGAAAAGTGTTTTTGTAAAGATCCAATCACAAATCCCACCCAGGCAAAGAAAAAGTTGTTTACTTTGTTATCTAAACACAGAATTTTGCGGCTGTTTTCAATCCAAATCAGGCAGGATTGCAACACAAAGCTCTTGGTCGGTAGATGCCATCAAAAGCTGAAAACTAAAGATCCCAGTTTTCTCTGACAAAGCTTAACACTTTGATATATCTTGAGCTTGAATTATGTATAATCCCAGTTCAGACCCAATAAGTTGAAGAAAGATATGATATTTAAAGGATAAAAATCAAGATTTACAATTTTATATGGTTTATTTCTTTTTTTTTTTTTCTCTGCAATCCAACAAGGCAGGGCCAGAAAAGAAATAAAAAGTGATTTATTAAAGGAGTGGGGCGGGGTGGGGTTGGGGACTAAAAAGAAATAACATTAAGATTAAAGAATCACCATCCCTTTACTGAAGCCAAGGAAAAAGATGCAGAAACTGAAAAAGCAAGAAACTAACACGAAACTGTCAAAATAGTGGGGGCCTGAATTTATGAAGAAACTAATGGCACAAGAGATTAATAATAACTAATAAGGTGCTAAAAAGGACAAATCTTTCATGACAGAAAAATGGGATTTTTAAAAAAAATTAAGCCCCACGACACTTACGCTTCGTCCTTAACAGCGAGATTGAGAAGGGCGAGGAGCGCGGCCTCGTTCGATTCAACGGAGCCGGAGCGGAGCATATCGACGAGAGGGCCGACGGCGCCGGAGAAGTGGCGTCGGTAGCGCTGGGAAGTCTTGGTGAGGCGCCTGATCTCCATGGCGGCATGGATTTTATCCCCCGCCTCGTCGGAACAGATGAGCTGAAGAATCTGATTCACCACCGACGACGACGAGGACGACGACGGCGTCGTCGTCCGAGGCGTATCCCCATCGGAACTCGTCCCGCCGGCGATCACCGCACTACAAGTAACCAACCGGGTCAGCCTCACCCCTTCCGGGTCCATTCTTGGCGCTCCCCAAAAGATGTATGATTGAGCAGCCCAAAAAAATCTCAGGATAGAGAGAGAGAGAGAGAGAGAAGTAGGGACTGGGTAATAAAACTAGAAAGGAGTACTTGTATAGTACAGAGAGAAGTAGTATAGTAAAATAAAAAAACGTAGAGAGAGAAAGAAATGTAAGGTTGAGATGAGAGGAAACGTGGGCAGCGGAGCCGTGGCGTTAAGCAACAGTATAGTGAGATGTAGGGCCGCGAGGAAGGGCCGCGCCGTGTCGGGTTTTAAGGGTGGTTGTGTGTTAGACGACGATGGTTAAGTTAGTTGGCTTACCTTCTGTCTCTACTCCTTTCCCTTTTTTAACGTTAAACAACAACTATTATTATGTTCACCATATATAAATATTCTTTATTTAAGGATGAATAAATATCTATTGAGTATCGTCTTAAAAATAACATCTTATAGAAAAGTATATACACTATTGATGATCTTGATGAGAACTGAATATTGTATTGATTCAATTGAACAATTACAATGATGAGAAATAGGAGATATATATACTAGGGGAGTCTCAGGTAGAGTAGGATAGCTAGTCCTAACGTGACTCAAACTCAGAGAGTCCTAATACTCCCCCTCAAGCGCAGGGTAAACTACTAACCTGAAGCTTGTCCCTAAGAAAAGAAAATCTAGGACTAGGCAAAGCTTTTGTAAAGATATCAGCTAATTGATCTTTTGTGGAAATAAAGTTAACCTGAATATCTCCATTGGCAACCCTATCTCTAACAAAGTGGTAGTCAATCTCCACGTGCTTAGTTCTTGCATGAAAAATTGGATTCGCACACATATAAGTAGCACCAAGATTGTCACACCATAATTTGGGAGTAAGGATGCCATCAATTTTGATCTCACGCAGCAAGGACATGATCCATATGACCTCAGCACAAACATCAGCCAAGGCTTTATACTCAGCTTCCGTGGATGATCTTGCAACTGTCTTCTGTTTCTTGCACACCCAAGAGATAAGATTGGTGCCAAGAAACACTGCATACCCACTAGTAGATTTACGGTCCTCAGGATAACCAGCCCAGTCAGAATCAGAGAAAGCATGAAGCTCTCTAGAATTTGACTGAGTTACACGCAAGCCGAATGTGAGGGTGCCTTTGACATACCTGAGCACTCGTTTTAGCTGCTCCCAGTGAGACAATGTTGGAGCATGCATATGTTGACACAGTTGATTGACCGCAAAGGATAAGTCTGGTCGTGTAATTGTGAGATACTGGAGAGCACCAGCCAAACTCCTGTATTTCGTTGGATCTTCATATGAATCTGAATTAAGCAATGGAGTTTTCGATGTAGAAATAGGAGTGGCGAGAGGTTTACAATCAGTCATTCCAGCTCGTTTCAAGATGTCTGACATGTACCGCTGCTGAGAAAGAATAACACCATTGCTAGTTTTGACTAGCTCAATTCCAAGAAAGAAACCAGGTTCACCAAGATCTCTAATTTTGAAAGCATTAGATAGTTTAGAGAGTAAATCAGACACTAGTAGCTCATCAATCCCCATTACCAAAATGTCATCAACATATACTAAAAGATACACACATGCAGAACCACGAGAGTAATAGAATAATGACACATCAGTCTTTGAAGCTATAAACCCAACAGAGAGTAAAAAAGTATGCAGCCGATTAAACCAAGCTCGTGGAGCTTGCTTTAAGCCATATAAGGAACGCCTCAACAGACAAACGTGATCAGGCAATTGAGCATCAACATACCCGGGTGGTTGACGCATATAAACAGTCTCAGCCAAATCACCATTCAAAAATGCATTGTGTACGTCAAGCTGCCTAACCACCCAACCTGAGGAAATAGCCAAACTCAAAAGCAATCTGACTGTAGTGGGTTTCACAACCGGACTAAAGGTGTCAAAAAAGTCCTGACCAGGAACTTGATTAAACCCTTTCGCCACAAGTCTCGCCTTATGCCTCTCTATTGAACCATCAGATTTACGTTTAGTACGAAAAACCCACTTACACCCAATCACATTCATACCTGGGCGAGGATGAACTAGAACCCAAATTTGATTGTGCAAAAGTGCATTGAACTCCAGATCCATTGCCTCTCGCCATTCAGAAAATTTAACTGCCTGAGTGTAGCAAGTGGGCTCGGTAGGACATGCCTGAGCAGAGAGAGCCAAAAGTGGAGCCACAGACCGACTCCTCGTAGCCATTGCATGGGAGCGAACAGTCGGACGTGTGGACTTGCCACGGGGTCGTCCTCTTTGACGAGTAGGAGCAACAGTGGTGGTGACAGGAGAATCAGCCTGAGCAGAATCAGCAAGAGAATATGGCAATACCTGTAAAACCGATTCAGCCCACGGCTTCTGCACAGAGGGAGGAGATGGCACAGCAACCCTACTAACAAAGGGAAACACATTCTCGTCAAAGTGTACATGTCTGCAGATATAAATCTTATTAGTCGTTAAGTCCATGCATCTGTACCCCCTAAAAGACTCAGGATAACCTAAGAAGACACAAGGAGATGACCGATANCCACGTGACTGATTCCCACCGCAGCGATTCGATCCGCCACGCCAAGACCGCGACCGACCTCCACTACCACGCTGGCCAACAAAAGCCGCAGCTGCAGGGGCTGGAACACTGCCATAGCTATCACCGGTAGCGAACTCATGCGAGCCAAGGAGATCGGCGAGTTCGGGAAGACGCACCGGCTGACCTCGAACATTCAAAGAGGCTACGATAGAGTGATATTCTGGACGTAAACCTCTGAAAATATACATATTCTAATCCTCCAAAGGAACCACACGGCCAGCAAGAGCTAGATCTTCCACCATAACTTGCGCACGAGCAATGTAGTCGACGGCGGAGGCATCACCTTGGCGTATTGTTTGCAGCTGTCCAAGAATATGCATAATCCGAGCTTGACTGGAAGAAGCGAGAGCCTGCTCAAGCGCCAACCAGAGATCACGCGACGTAGTGCAACCAATTGCGAGGTACATAACTTCCGACGAAAGTGAAGAGATTAACATGCTAAGGACCGCCTGATCTTGGCGTACCCATGGAGCATGCAGCGGGTTGGGTAGAGCAGCAGCAGCGGAGGAGCCTTCAGAAACGGGAAGAAAACGATTAGGGCAAGAGTTCGTGCCATCAACGAAACCCATGAGGTCGTGCCCACGAAGAAACGGAATAACCTGCGTCCTCCAAAATAAGAAATTCTTGTTCGTTAGCTTAATGCTAACATAGTGATGCGCAGCAGACAGAGAAGCGGCTGCTGAAGAAACCGCAGAAGAAATAGCTGCATCAGAAACGGTCCGTTCAGAAGAATTAACAGAGCCGTCATCCATTGGAAAATAAACCTAGGCTAGCTGATACCAGATGAGAACTGAATATTGTATTGATTCAATTGAACAATTACAATGATGAGAAATAGGAGATATATATACTAGGGGAGTCTCAGGTAGAGTAGGATAGCTAGTCCTAACGTGACTCAAACTCAGAGAGTCCTAATAATCTTAATTCCTCTATAGAGTCGGGTAAAAAATCATATATGAAAGATAGATAGAGCTTTTCAAGTTATTTCTCATTGTTTTATGAAATAAGTCACGAGGTATTTATAAAGATGTATCAGACACATGTCAATGCTTCAGCATACTTTACAAGTGTTCATAATACACTGAGGGTCATGTCGGTGCTGCCAAGTGTAACGAAAAATCTGTCAACATGATAGGAGTCTAATTAGACATAAAGGGACCCTGATGTGATCTACATATGTCCTAGGTGTGTGCAAATCGGGGACCATGCTCGAGGGCTATCTTTTGATCCGAGAACAATGGTGTCTTCACCTCACAATTGTGCTACGTCTTTAAGAGGCGGTCGATACAAGTCGGATAAGGTCAGCTTACATCGGTTAGTTCATAAGGTGTTGAACATATATCCTATCAACTACACTTTTTTAGTTAGTAAGGTGGGAGAATTCTGTTAGGAGTATAATCCTACGAAAAATGATTATTTCCACAAAAAATAACAAGCACAATAACAAAAGAAGAAAGGGCTAGGTTAGCTTGGGTCGTGTGATACTTACACTATCTAAAATCTTATATGCTACCTCCATTAGGCGTTAGGATCGTTGTAGCCTAGGTTTCCCAGGATAAAACAAGCTACGCCATTTAACCCGTGCTACCGTGTTTGGTGTGCCCCAGGCTACTCTCACTACTACTCTTGGTGTGTCAGACTTGACTTGTTTGTTGACACTGAAATTTTATTAAATATATTTATTTTTGAATATTTAGTATATTTGAATATATTTTGGATAATATTGATATTATCTAATTTGTTAATTAGATAATATCAAAAGAGTTTGAACTTATCAAAACTCTTTATCCTACAACTATAAATAAGAGCTTTTATTTCTATGTATTCATCCTAGGAAAAATCATAGAATCAATTTCAATAACATGATACTAAATGTAAAAGCTCCTCCATGAAGAGTATGCCAAATGTTGCTCCAAAACCCCATTGAAGATCAAGTCATTTGAACCCGGAGGCCCTTCAACGAAGAACAAGCTATATATACAATCCCTTCTTTGAAGATCAAGCGCCACATGAATTTCGGAAGCCCTTTAATGGAGTTTCAAGATATGTATCTAGTTGAAGAATCGGAGGAACATCCATAGATCTTGTACCCATATACCTATATTGATATACTACATGTAACCCAATTTTGAATTTCTAAAACATATTCAAGTTTTTCGTGTTTACATATTTTGGCACGCCCAGTCGGACATCTTTGTCTCTCATCTCTTCATAGGCACCGATATGGGGGCAAATCCCATATGAAATTTGAAATAGAGGAAGCTAAATGATACTCCTTGGCACGAGTTAAAACGACCTAATGTTCAAGGCTCCTTGGCACAAGTTAAAACGGCATCATATCCATACTCCTTGGTACGAGTAGAAATGGCGTCATATCCATACTCCTTGGCACGAGTTGAAACGACCTCATATCCATGCTCCTTGGCACGAGTCAAAACGACCTTATATTTTTAACTGTAGTGTCGAGACTTCCTTGCACTACATACTTTCGGGTGGTATATGTTCTCAAGTGGCGTACAAGCAAGTCTCGAGGGTGCATTTGTTGACACTGAAATTTTATTAAATATATTTATTTTTGAATATTTAGTATATTTGAATATATTTTGGATAATATTGATATTATCTAATTTGTTAATTAGATAATATCAAACGAGTTTGAACTTATCAGAACTCTTTATCCTACAACTATAAATAAGAGCTTTTATGTCTATGTATTCATCCTAGGAAAAATCATAGAATCAATTTCAATAACATGATCCTAAATGTAAAAGCTCTTCCATGAAGGATTATGCCAAATGTTGCTCTAAAACCCCATTGAAGATCGAGTCATTTGAACCCGGAGGCCGTTCAATGAAGAACAAGCTATATATACAAGCCCTTCTTTGAATATCAAGCCACATGAATTTCAGATGCCCTTTAATGGAGTTTCAAGATATGCGTCTAGTTGAAGAATCGGAGGAACATCCAGAGATCTTGTACCCATATACCTATATTGATATGCTACATGTAACCCAATTTTGAATTTCAAAAATATATTCAAGTTTTTTGTGTTTACATTGTTACTCTTAGGTTGTCTAGTATCTAGAGTGGCGTGAGGCTAAGGACTTGGAGTTTAATACCTTACTGCAAAACAACACGTGACGTTTGGTCCCATATCGTTCAGGTATGAATGTGGTATGTTGTAAGTGAGTTTTTTCGCACCAAGCGAAAGGTGGATGGCTCAGTTGAGCGCGCGTTACAAGCTGCGATTGGTGGCAAAGGGCTTTAATCGAGTGTCTGGCGAGGATTTCTTTGACATCTTCAATCCGGTGGTCAAGCCTACCACTGTTCGTTTACTTTTGGATTTGGCGGTCTCGTCTGACTGGGTGGCCATGTAGTTGGATGTTCATAATGCTTTCTTAAATGGTAATATGTCTGAGTTGGTTTATATATGCGTCAACCTCTAGGTTATGCGCATGTGACACAACCAGATCATGTTTCTTTGTTGCAAAGGTCTTTATATGGCCTTACGCAGGCTCCTTGTGCTTGGTTCACGCGTCTGAGTGATTTTCTATTATCGTTTGGTTTCCATGAATCCAAGATGAATGTTTCCCTTTTTATTTATGCACAAGGTGATTTGAGCTAAGGGCATATCTCTTGGTATGAGTGGATGACATTCTCCTAGCAAAGTTGGCGGCTGCTTTTAAGATATGAGACATCGGTGCACAGACCTTCTTTCTCAGAATTGAGACTGTTGTGTGTGTTGGTGATCTTCTTTTGTCACAATGGCATTATATGCTTGATATACTTAAACTTGCAGGTATGGAGGATTGTAAACCGTTAGCTACATCGGTTCCTGTTACTCGTGTGATTGAGGGTTCTATGGCTCCACATTTTGATCCCACACAATATAAGAGTCTGACTGGTGCTCTACAGTATTTAACTGTTACTCGCCTGGATCTCTCGTTTGTGGTTAACCGTTTGTGTCAACATATGCATGCACCCATGATAGCACATTGGAGTCAGCTAAAACGTGTCTTGCGATACGTAAAGGGTACTTTGGACTATGGCTTGCAATTGTTCCGGAGTGTGTCTCGAAAGTTGCATGCCTTTTCTAATTTTGATTAGACCGGTTGTCAAGAGGATCACAAGTCTACAAGTGGGTTTGCAGTGTTTTTAGGCACTAATCTGAATTTTTAGGTCTGTAGAAAACAACAGACAGTTGCTAGATTTTCGACTGAAGTTGAGTACAAGGCGTTGCCTGATGTCTCTACAGAAGTTACCTGGATTATGTGTCTCCTACATGAGTTGGGGGCCGGGTGTCTCAAATGACAACTCTAAGGCTTTGGTGTGATAATCTCGAGGTTACCTACATGTATGTCAATCAAGTTTTTCATGCTAGGAGTAAGCACATTGAGATTACCTAACACTTTGTTCGTGACAAGGTAGCGTATGGAGATCTTCGTGTTCATTTTATCTCGACCAAAGATCAGCTAGCTGATATCTTCACGAAGCCCTTGCATGCGCCTCTGTTTGTGTTTCTCATGGACAAGCTTCAGGTTGCTAGTCGTGCCCCTACACTTAAGGGTGAGTGTTAGGACTCTGTAAGTCATAGTCATAGTTAGACTAAAATACGTACTTAATTATGCTTATATTTATCTGTTGTAACCTATTACTCATGTATTCAAGAATCCTGTTCTAATCGGGTTGCCCCAACAATATCAATAAATGTATATATAATGTATAAACGTGTTTAAAACACACAAATCCTATCTCCCCAAAATTATTATTATTATTATTTAAAAAAAAAACCGTGTATGATAGCTCCGTTTAACGCTATGATTAATAGATCGATATATACTATATAAGAAGAAACTACCCTCGTGCGGAACGCTTCAATGGAAGCTAATAGAGGCAATTAAGGGGAGACGAAACCTGGAGCTAAGGACACCCTAGATGGGGAGCATGTTTACTGCTCATTCTGTGACTTTCGTGGCCAATAACTTAAGACAACGATGTCCAATATAATCATCATTATATTCATGCATGATTATATTCATCCAACCATATGAAATTTTCTTGATGTTTTTAGTCCATAAGTAATTTTTTTAAATAAATATTTGTTTAAAAGTATTTTTCATGTTCATTGATACTATAAAATATTGTTTAAAAGTATTTTTCATGTTCATTGATACTATAAAATAATTAATTCTATTATGAATTAATTAATTTGATACTATAAAATAATTAATTCTATTATGAATTAATTAATAACATATGAAATTTTCTTGATGTTTTTAGTCCATAAGTAATTTTTTTAAATAAATATTTGTTTAAAAGTATTTTTCATGTTCATTGATACTATAAAATATTGTTTAAAAGTATTTTTCATGTTCATTGATACTATAAAATAATTAATTCTATTATGAATTAATTAATTTGATACTATAAAATAATTAATTCTATTATGAATTAATTAATTAGATAAGATCGTTATGTAAAATACTTCAGATGCAATTATAAGATCAAAGTAATATATAGTTTGTTTTTGTATATAATTTGGATTATTCGACAGTTGAAATATTAGAAGGTAAATTGTTTAAAGTCATAAAAAAAATATTTGATAACCATGTGAAGCGAGTCACATTAAAAGAGAAATTAATGAACTTCTAGCACGATGCTAGATTTATTGATTTTGAATATATATATATATATATATATATATATATATATATATATATATATATATATATATATATATATATAGNTATATATATATATATATATATATATATATGGAGCAAATAATTATACGAATTGGATAATAACAAATCATAATAATCTCATATTTGGTATCTACTTCTTTAATAGTCCTCTCATAGGTGTTCAATCTCGGCTAACAAACTAATGTTCTTTCTTTCTTTCTTTCTTTTTTTAATTGTCTTTTATTTTCTAATATGTGTATGTGTGCATATATAATTGTGCATTTTTTTAAAAGAAAAAAAAATAATTCTACAACATTCTCTTCATTGTTCTAAAGAATAATTATGTGAGAATTGATATTCACATTGTTCAACCGCCTAACCTCCGCCGGTCCTACGTACTGACAAAGTTTATGAAAATGTTATGAAAGTATTGACATGATGATGAATACATCCATTTCATCGATGTAAATTAAAGACACGTACTCATTGCTTTATCGACAAGAGTAACGCTATCTAGCATATGTTTTTTTGACGTATTAAATCATGCATGTCCTAATGTTTTCTTTTTTTATTTTCCTTTCATTAGAGTTATACAACATTACAACCGATAAGATTAAATGAGAGAATGTTGATAATAATAAATATCGCAATTTTTATGTATTATGTTTTACTAACTCGATCACTTCATTTTTAAAAAAATTCCTTCTCAAGTAAAATTAGTTGAGATTTTTAGTCCACGAGAATCTAGTTTTTTTTTTTTTTAATAATGTAGTTGATTATTTTTAAAAAACAATCAATCTATATAAGTCACGCACTTGGGTTTGCTTTTCTATATAAAATATGTAATACATGGAATTTTTCAATAAAATTTTTTCAAATTTGGTTAGGGTTGCACCAAATCTCTAACTATGTAGTTGCATTAATAAGCAAATAGCTCATTACTAACTACTAACTATTCCAAATTAATAGGTTGCCTAATTTACATATTTGGGTTTGTTAGTAGGCCGGCCAGTTGGTATCCATGTGGTAGATTGTGGACAGGGATCCATAATGGAGACTTGACAGTTACAATATGGGAGTTACACTTAACATGGTGAGTTTATTGTGGACACTATACATTAATCTAATCCTTTCACCTAAAGATCGCTGAGTTATCATGATTCACCCGTTCACTATTTTTTAAGTTGAAATGTGGTGTCCTTTGGAACGAGAGAGTTTGATTTTGCGGGCAAGATATTTTGAGTTAACCAAAAATATAAAACTCTATCATGTGTTGTGTTCTACGTCATGCTTCACACATGCCATAAGGTCAAATAAAGTTCTTATTGGCCAGAAACTAGAAAGTAGAAATCAAAATCTGAATATTTGAAGCCACGTTTTTATAATTATAAGATGAAATTAGGTTCATCTACTGACAGGTTGAGACACCTTCCCCCACCTAATTAGTCGGACCAAATAAAAAACGTAAACATGCATGACAACTGACACGTGATAAGTACTATAATTTACATGTGTATTGAAGATTATGTGAAAGAATATAGAAAATACTATATGTACTCCCATTTCATACTCCCAACTTGTACTTTTATCACAAACTTGTGATGTAGACATCTATCCTGAGACTCACATAATGAAAATATCAAATCTTTATTTGCTATATCAGGGAGTAAAAAGTTAGGGAGTAAAATGTGAGAGTATATGTAGTATAACTCAAAGAATATATATATTCCATTGCAAGTGGAATTTTTTTAAAACATTTATTAAGAGTATCATTTACTGATCTATTATAGATCGAATACTCGTTATATGTATTCACTTCAATGTTACATATTTTTAAATAGTAAATTAATATTTTTTTGTTTTCTTTTGTATACAATAATGAATAAAAATAACAATTTAAAACAAAAGTCAATCACATGAAACGAGTCCTCGTAATCCCTTACGCATTAGCCATGAGTAGGGAATGAAGACCATAGGGGAAAACATCAAGAGTGAGATTAACTCAATTTCTGCTCATTCTCGGATAGTGACTGTAATTTCACTAGAAACATGAATGAGGAAAATGTTCATGATGATTGAAGGTATAGATAGGATCCCTTGCGTGCGCATAAAAACTAGGGTACGGTCTAACTGATGAGCTAATTATGTAACTAGCGATTTATCTCTATAGTAGTTTTAGAGGCGAAGTCCTGCGAGCTTAGAATTAGTCATGCAGAGCTGAGATCACCTAAGAATTAAAAAAAAAATAAAAATCAAACACGTAATCTTTTAATACAAAATCATATATATTTTACCTGCTCAACCACCCATTTTGAACATTTTTACCTTAGTAAAACTATATTTAGTATTTAAATAACACACATAATTATAAAATTCCAAACCAATATGCCACCATAAAATCTGTTCACCCAAATTCAACACCTCTATTAAAACGGATACTTACGAAACGGATATAAACGGTCACCTGTGGCAACAACCGACGGTTGAGTACTTGAGTGTGGGTGTGTCATGTGTGTGTGTTTTTTTTTAATAAATAATTTAATTAAAAAAATGTCCAACAACACACGATACTTGACTTTGACTTTGTTGTATAGAGCCATATAGGGCTGCCACCCATATGAATTAATTGAATCAATAATAATGGCCTAACTTCGAATCACAAGTAAAACCCATTTTTATTACACGTACTTTTACTTTTTGTATTCATGTTATTTTTGACATGTAGATTGATAATTGATATTAAGACACGATTTATTTAATATTTATTTTGTCAAATCAATATAGACTATATATGTGATATGAATATATAAAAATACAGTCTTATATAATAAGCCGTGTTCACATAATTATGTTAGGATTAAATTTTTATCACTATATTAAAATGTATAACAGATATAAAAACATAACTTTATCTCTTTATATTTACTTAGTAACTAACCTTATGTTTTAAATATATGTCGATGACATGAACAGATACTACATTGTAACCGAGTCAGTAGTACTCAAAATATATATATATATATATATATATATATATATATATATATATATATATATATATATATAT
>NC_044918.1:6475730-6540730 GCF_003576645.1 Ipomoea triloba
ATATATATATATATATATATATATATATATATATATATATATATATATATATATATATATATGTCGATGACAAGATGCTAAATTTGGTATTTCATACCTCTATTCCTTTTGTGGCTTACCATAGTGGTTTATCAGTTGACTTGATCTCACGATTAAAAATGGTAGTGTGGAGATTCAAATTTCACTGGATTCATTGTGTGTGCATGAAGACAAGCGTTTGACCAGTAGGTTGATTGTGCTATTCACAATTTATCTTTATAATAACTCTAAGAGTGGACCTTATTAATTTAGAATTAGGTCCGGTTTGATAAATGGTTGTTAGCTGATTGGGTTAGAAAGTATACTTAATCGATAATATTAGCTGATTGTAGAAAAATGTTTAATAATAAATGCTTTGTAAAACGATTGCAGCCATATTAATTATTGGCGGAGAATAGGCCCAGGTAGGCAATTCTTTCCCTGATGCAAATAATAAAATATGGCGGATAATAGGCCCCGCCGGTACGGTAGGCCATTCTTTCCCGTAACGGGTTGATGCAAATGAAAAACAATTTAAAAATCGAAAGGAATTTTGATTTACTCATTACATAAGGTCTTTTTACACAAATTTAAACAGGTTCAAATCAAAACAAAATAAAATGCTTCCAACATGAATAGTATGATAACTTAATTACAAGTCTCTATAAAATCATCTCTAAATGAGATTTTATCCGTTGTTTTACCATGGCCCGACCCATATATTAGATAGGGGGTGAATTTTGAAAATAGAGGGCAAATTATTATGTGGATCATAGTTCACACAGCTATGTGGACCATAATCAAATGTATATTTTTAATGTACTAAATGTACATTATTTTTGTACTGAATGTACATTATTTTTATACTATGAAAATAATGTACATTCAGTACACAAATAATGTACATCCCCTGAATATAATGTACATTATTTTTATACTGAATGTACATTATTTTTATATTGAATGTGCATTATTTAATAGTATGGTCCACACAATAATAATTGAAAATAGAGACCCGTCAAAGATCAAACTTTTTTAGTATGCCCTGTCCTAGGCCCGCAGGCTTGCTTGCTAGCCCGCCAAAGTGCCTATATATATATATATATATGTATGTATGTATGTATGTATGTATACATACATACATACATACATACATATATATATATATATAATGTTTGATGAAATTTAGAATTATTATTTAATATTTTATAATTTTAGAGTATGGATTTTAGAATTATTGTTTGATGTTTTATAATTTTGTTTCAAAAAAAATGTTTTAAAATTTAAATTAATACTTATGTAACAAGTTATTTTAATTATTTGTATAGTGTACAAATGGTATAAAGTATAAAACTTAACAGAGCAACAAACCAACAACTTAAGAACAAGAAAACTAAAAAAAAAAAGTGTCGGGTGGCCCGTGGGCTTAATAGACTATTGGTCAATCTGGTATTGGGCTTATACGCATTGGGTCGGTGTTCCATTTTCATTTGTTATCTCTGGAGTCAAACCAGTTTAGGAAATAATTGCAAACAATAACCCTATCAACACAATAATTTGCATTCATGGGTGGAATGTGGATGTGATAATCTGAGTCTTTTCCTGTTTAATTGTTTGAGGCCAAGTGATTGTTGTGATTGTTCTGTTGGGTGTCAATTGGCCAAGAAGGGCCTACCTCAATCGTTATTGCGTGCATCATGATCCAAAAACACATAAAGTACATTATTTTAACTCATAAAATACATTATCTTACTCCATAAATTTCATCATTATAACACATATAAAGTATATTATTCTAACACATAAAGTATATTATATTAACCTAGAATGTTCATTATTCTAACACGCGCGTGAAATAAAGAATTTTTTTTTTAAACATCAAAACGACATTATTTTAGACCATGGACCATGATACACACAATAATTTGCCTGTCTAACTTATGGTAGCATTTGGGAATTCGAATAATATTGATGTAAATAAACTCCAACTTATTGTAAATATTTATTTTATGGTCATTATTCCACTTTCCCATACTTTTGTGTTGTCAATGTACAATTATTATCTTATGTATATATATTAGTGAAAGGGGTTAGTTCCTGCACTTTTTTCCAATTTATCTTTACTTTAACTTTTTTTTATTTATCTATTTTCTCTGCATTATTTTTGGCGTACAATTGCACTAACATTATTGCAAACTGAGTTACGGGCCAAACTTTCAACACAACTCACTGAAGTAGTATGCTCATCATTCATTGGATTGACTAATTAAGTGCCAACAAATTTGGATACACACACACACATATAAAGTTTCGAGTTTAAATTACGTGAATTAAATAATAAAAATTGAAGGGAATACATAATAATTTATTTTTAAATTAATTAAAATTGTATATGGTTATTGTATTTCAATATTTTTTATTTTTTTTGCATTGAAGTATAAAAATTATTATTATTTTTTAAAAGTAGAGATGAGTTATCAGATCAATAAAAGAGCTTCATGGATTATGGCTAAGTTTACTTCCCCATACCACTGTGTTCCCCACGTTACCGACTTTGGACATACAAACATGAAACAATTATTCATTATTTTTAATTACAAAAATAATTTAACTTGTGTCTGACCAAAAAAAAGAAGTTATAAATAGATTAATAACATTAAAAATTGAATAACAAAATTATAATGTGCGCATATATATATATGCGCGCACATTAGAATTTTGTTATTCAATTTTTAATGTCATTAATCTATTTATAACTTCTTTTTTTTTTTAAAAAAAAAAAAAACATTCTATTTATAACTTGTTTACGATAGTTGCACCACATTTGAAAATTGATCGGTTGACAATTAAAGCGTGCACGATTCACCCCAACTATCTAGATGTGACCATTATAGTTATTAATGATGCATACATATATATATATATATATATATATATATATATATATATATATATATATATATATATATATCTTGACATTCATAAAATATATTGAAACAAACACTTCTTGTGGAGTTACATTAGGTTTTCAAAATTGAACTAACTCCCTCTCTTAAGTTCATTTTTGTGAGTCATAACTTTTAAATTGACGTACTTGAAGTATTTTTTTCAAACGTCAAAACTTGAAGCAATTGAATCTAACCAAAACATGCAGAGCATAGCATGGTAATTTATTTCAACTAATTAATGCCGATCATCACAACAAAAGAATATATTTGATCAAACTGATAAGTTAAAGTTATCCCTATAATAACTCCAAAATCAAAATGGTATCTTAATCATGATTTTGGAATCGATCTTGCACGTGCGAAAACTAGTGAGTATGGGTTTGACTTTTCTATTTTTAGTTTTTTGTATATCTTTATTAATTAATATAAATATCCAAATCCAACTTATTATTACTATAATTTTATTTTTATAATTTTTATAGTATTATCGCAATGCAAAATCCACCCTGGCATTCTCTTGCTGATGATTGAGGCAGGACAATTTCTACGTACACCCTCTTGCTTAAGCCAAAACATGTGCTTTAACATGTTTAACAGCTAGCCTTAATTCCAAATTATATATATATATATATATTTCCACCCATAAATATTATATTATATTATATTATATATAACATTCCTCCATACCACATTCCAATTTCTTATTTTTGTTCAATTGATCATTAAAAAAGAATAGACATTAAAGACCATAAGTACCTAATAGAAATTGTCACTATAATATTGTTGGAGCTATGAGGGAGTTAATAGGCCACGATTAAAAATGTACTTTCTGTGGTTGTGTCGCATTTATTGTGAAGCTAATTTCTTCCTGAAATATTGAATCCCAAACACTCACATCTTAGTCCGACGGAACATTTGGAAGAATGTAAATCACGGTAACTCAGTAGTTCAATAGATATGGTCAAATGCCGATGCGCACAAGGAATTTGCCCACTTTGAGCAAAATCTCACACTGTCATTACCGAGTTTCAAATTTTGGTATCTTTCCCTAAATACTACCTACTAAACTAGTGAGATAAGCTCATATTCTCATTGAATGATGATTCATTTCCAATTCTTGTGGCTTTGTTTTTATGAGTTTGATGTTTCTTTTTATAGCGTTAGGACTTCTACTGACGACTAATTTTGTGACATATTACTCATGTAAAGTTAAAGTTTATTCAAAATGAAAGTTTTATATAGCGGGAATGTAACCTTTAAACAGATTAACACAATAACAGGAGTTGTTACTTTGTGATAAGTCCTAGCCAGAATTCAACCGGAGTAGTTACTAGTCTGCGGACTGCGAGGCAATATCCAAAACTTTCCACTAAAGATCAACCGACATTTTTACAAGTACAAAGTTGAAATGATTTATAAAAGCTAGATCTACCACCTATTTTACAAGTACAAGGTTCAAATAATTTACAAAAATTAGATCTACCACCTATTTTTAACATTAACGTAACCTTATACAATAATTCAGTGGGAAAATTTAGCATTGTCCACTCATTTGTTAAGACAATTTAGTATCCACATCCAATAGATCAAGAACTCACTCTTAATTCCTCAAAAATATCTTCAAGATTTACAAAATAATCTTCTCAGGCTAGAATTCATTGAACCAACATATGCCAATAATAAAATAGAACATGTACTAAATTAATATCGTATTAACACCAAAAAAAAAAAAAAATCTCCAAAGAAATACACAATAACACTAATATAAGTGATATGTATATATTTTAATAAAGTCAAGATCTAAACATTTGTTTAAGGCAGAAGGTGACAAGAAATAGTAAGAGAAAAGCATAGATAAAACTGAGCTAAAATCAAGGTGAAGCGTGAAATGTGGTTGCATTAATTCCATCATAGAATTTTGGAAAACTTCAATTCATCCTGTGATTATGTTCCGAGTAAATAAAAATAAGAACAACTCAGTGGAATTAGTTGAGCAAAAATGTAATTGACTTGATAACCATAACGTTTTAATTTTAATTAATTTATTGTGAGAGTCACTTAATTGACTTTTTTATTTGTTCTTGTGATCATTTAACAATTGCGATCACAAAACGAGTTTCATCTATAACATAATTTCAGATAGTTGGATCAGAATTTCTCGTAAATGAAAATATATATATATATATATATATATATATATATATATATATATATATATATATAATAATTAGATCTGTTGTCGCGAAACCAAAGCGACAACTCCGACAAGCCCCCAATCATCATTGCCAAATTGCCAATAATATAATATAACTAATGTCTAAGGAGGGAAACGCTACTGCAATTAATTAGACTGTATATAATAATTAGAAATCAATTTGTCATTTGGGGAATAAAATATATATTTTTCAATACACTATACTAGAGATTACATATATATACATTTATTTGAAATTGTTACACTCAAAAGAACAAACTCTATCGAGAGAGTGTTAACAATAATTAAAATTGTGAGTTTTTGATATGAGAATTCTACCAACTTGGTCACTTTTAGGATTTTTTTTTCCCTTACAAAGAAAGGAATAACAAAAGAATTAGATAAATAATATATATAGGTCATTTCATATTAATAAGATTCATAAAAAGTAACAAGCAACTTAGTAATTGGTTCTTGAGTAGTAGATTGCATACAAGAATTAAGGTCGAATTCGGACAATCATATTACTGTGATTTACCTTTCTATTATCTTGTTGAAGAGAAAAATTTTCACATTTAATTGAGGAGCACAAATGCATGTGATTAGACATGTGATCTTTCTTTAAAGCTACACATGCCATACGGGTCCCTTCATGCATGCATGCTTCCTTAATTGCTTACATTAACATGGTAGATAAAAATAAAAATAAAAATTTGAACAAAATTTGAGTCAAAAAAATTTGTACAAAAACCGGTGCTTCATTTAGTAACACTTGATTTTTGTATCCATTGACTACTACATACTATAACTTAGGAAACGAGTTATAGAGTTATTACATTTAATTTGCTAACCAGCTTGAGATCTTTTGCTACATACACAACTACTGTTCGAAATTAAAGAACTCAATGCAAAAAAGAAATACAGGGCTAAGATAGAGAAAATTTACACTCTTAATTTAATTAATTAGAGAATAATTAATGCATAATTAAATTTAATTATTTTCTGAAATATATATGGATCTAGCTATCACTTGGAGCTTGAGTTTCTGTCTTTCTGAGATGCAAGGATGGCATCAATGGCTTCTTTCACTTGAGAAAGATCTGGAGCTTTTCCACCTTGCATTGGCCAGAATTCATCTGTTGCCAAAACCTAAAGAAGAAAAATAACCCCCAAAAAAAGGGTTTTTAATTAATTACTATTTCGTAACTTTTAATTATCATTAATTTTTTTTAAATATGGAGTTCTTAATTATAAATATGCTCACCTTCACTTGCAATTGAAGAAACTTCACATAACTGATCGCTTTCTCTAACATGGTGACCAAATCAACCTGCAACATATTGTTCAAAAAATAACTTACTGAGAGGCAACTTAATCTGATTTATTTTTGGCAGTTTTTTGTCAGTTATTAAAGTCACGAGGTGAAATTTACCTAACACACAAGTGACACAATCTCTAATAGAAAGTGCCGATTTTGGTTTCCTCGTAACAAAAAAAATAAATTAATTAATAAAAAATTAAGACACTGAAACATATCTACCTTGGATCCATTAGGCACAAGTTCTTGTAGTATCTTAAGCCGCTCGCTAATCCGTTCCCTTCGATTCTACACATACAGGAAAACAAAACATTCTTTCCTTCATCAACACGCTGTATGTGTTTGATCATAAGATCTAACTAATTGCAACCAACAAACATTCTTAATTAATTTGTTAATTATTGCTTCAAAATTAAGGAAGTTAAATTAAACAAACCTTGGCTGCTATACTTTGTGGATCCTTTGATGGAATAGATGATGTTTTGGCCTTCTTTGTGGCCGTCGTGCACTGCTTCTTGCTAGCTTGCAAGCTTTCCTCCTACAATTTAAAAATTTAAAACAAAAATTGTCAAAAATTTTGACATAACTAAAAGTTTAAACTTTACTCACAAAAATAAAATTTCTCACTCTAAACAAACTGAACCCACATTTCAGCCCGACATGATTTATGAAGTGAGAGAATTAGTATCTGGGACCAGTCTTTTAACTCCCGCACTAACTAAAAGTTTAACTCATATGAAATAAAAATTACCGAATAAGGACGTTTAGTCAAGGATGATGATTCTTGTTTTCCATGTTCCTGGATGGTGGCGGCGCCGGCGGAGTCTGTGTTAGGGTTTAGCCATCCAAACGGAATATTGGTGCCGGAATTCTCGACCAGGTGGCCGGGACTGGCGGCGCTACACTTTGGGGTCAAAGGGTGATTCTGGTAATTTCCACTAGTATTATTGTTGTTATACTGCATTGTCTCGTCCCAGAAGGAAGGGTAAAAGCCTTGGTTCTGGTCAAAGCTAAGCAAAGACGAGGGTCCACTAGCGTTCGTGAAATTCCCAAACTGCCCACCTCTGAAAGTAATGACGGAACGGCCGTCCTCCTCCTCCGACGACAAGTACTTGGTCGCCGCCGCGTGATGGTATCCGTTAGAATTGGAGCTGCTCGGACTGGAAAGCCGCGAGGAAGCGCCGCTCGTGCCAAAACTCTTGGCCGCCGCAACGGCAACACCATTATCTCTATTACCCACCGTCTTCTCCGACGATCGGCCGCCGTCGTTAATCGCGTAAATCTCCGGCGAGGAATGATCGGAGCCCGGACCGAATTCAGTCGCGTAATACGATTCACATGACTCCAAATTCTTATCAACCTCCATAGATACAATAGTTCCGCTTATAAAAAGTATACAAAGAAATGATGGTCAGAAGCTCCGAGTATTAGCTTACTAGCTAGCTTCGTTTTCCGGTAGGTATAGGATCAAGAAATAGAAATGTGTATATATAGTGGGGACGCCAGGGAATATATTTAAATATATATATATAATATGGTTGTATGGGGATAGTAGAGTGTAATTAGCTGGCTATAAAAATAGGAGGGGGAGGCAAGAGCCGGCGAGAGCTACGGCGGTTCTTCCGCAGAACCCACGTCGCAGATTCCAGTACACCATGGCATGCATAGTTATTATGTCTGGTCTGATGAGTTTCAAGATCGAACTCCATCTTCATCACTTGCTAGCTTTATGGGAGCTTCCTATGGAGTTTCCTTCATAGTTAATAAGTTTTATGGTATGGGACGGAGCACGTGTATCCTTGTCTTTTAAATATATATATATATATTCAAATGTGGCCGCAGTTTCCGTGCACTCGGTACGGTTCGCACCACTTAATGTTACAAAATACACAAAATAATGCACCATAACTCCCCTGTCCCTAATGGTGCATTTGCTAATCATATGTATATATAAATATAAACTACTATGAAACTGCAAGCATTCCATATTTCATGGAGGTGTTCATCATTCAGGCTATGACTCCTTATTCATGCACATATGAGTACCAAATCAAGAGAATCACAATAAATTCTAAGAATATATATTGAGGGATAGATATTATAGATTGGAAAGGTATTTATTTGTAGAAATGTTTCACAAACATTCAAAATTAAAAATTCTTCAAACAATTGATTTGGTAACTTCTTGATTAATCTCGCGTGTGCAACACATACGGACATAGTCACACTTTCCTTGAAGGAAGTGTTGGCAAAATAGAGTTGGAACTAATTAGCAGTTTAGCACTAATGGCAAGCCTACAGAACATTTACGCAATTGTTGGGCGGATACCGGTAAAAAGTCAAGTCTAGAACGCAGTGATTGATTGGGAGATTGTCGGGTAAAAAGTCAAGTCTATCCCCTAACGTCTCAAACAAACAATGTGATGACAGTGGGCTTGTTTGGTTATCAGCGGTTAGCAGTTAGCGGGTTGTGTTAGCGGTTATCAAATAGCGGATTGTATTAGCGAGTTTGACCAGCGAAATGTATTAGCGGTTTGTAAAAAGATGTTTGGTAAAATTAGCTGTTTAGATTAGCGGTTAACATGTAAAATGACCAAAAGGGTATACATATAATACTACTCCGTAATAATAATAATAATAATAATAATAATAGTAATAACAATAATAATAATAATAATAATAATAATAATAATATTTTTATTATTAATAAACCAAAAAAAAAAAAAAGATANATCTTTGATCCCACATCGTAAGTTGTTAAAAAAAGGGGCCTTGAGCTCCCTTATAAAAGGGAGCTCAACGCCCCTAATTCTTCTCTTGCCTACCAATGGGCAAGAGAAGAGAAGAGAAGCCTGAGGTTGCTGCCTCAGGCTTCTAAATAACGTAGAAATTTTATTTTATTTTTAATAAAATGGAGGGCGTTTTGGGGAAGAATTAATTCTTCCCCAAAACGCCAATCCCAAACGCTGCTATTAGCAGCGTTTGGGATTTCAGCGGTTTGGAGCAAACCGCTTCTCCAAATCGCTGTTAACCAAACGCCTTCTTTAGCGGTTTGACTTGGTCAAACCGCTAAAGTTGGTCAAAACCGCCAAAATTTGGCGAACACACCCAGTGTATAAGTAAGGAAATAAAGTCAGTTCTGCCTTAGTTTACTAGCTATAGCTTTTGGCGTAAGTGGTAAGCACTTGATCTTAACAAATTAGTATAAGGGCATTGTTGAGATGGCTAGTTGAAGTAAAAAATTCGAGGTATCAAAGTTTGATGGTACATGGAATTTTGGGTTATGGTAGTTTAGGGTAAAAAGGATTTGTTGGCACAACAGGGCCTTCTAAAAACCTTAAGGTGGAAAAGCCAGATAATTAATCTAGGAGAGGCTGATTGGGGGATTTGAAAGAACGCGGGGTTAGATCGAACCATTCGGTTATGCCTCGATGATGAAATCGTATATCACGTTATGACCCTAAAAACTCCAAAAGAAATTTGAGATAAATTAGAAGCTTAGTTCATGAAAAAATCTCTAACGAACAAATTTTATCTAAAGTAAAGGCTTTATGGGCTTAAGAAGCAAGAGGGTTCAGACTTGGTGCATCATATTAATGTCTTTAACCAAATAATCTCAAATTTGGCCAGGCTTGACATCAATATTGAAGATGAAGGCAAGATGATGAACTTGCTATGTTCAGTACCTCTTTCCTTTGAAATTTGGTGACTACTCTTACATACAGGAACGACACAATTAAATACAATAATGAAATCTCTTCAGTCATGCTGGTTCATAATAAGTGTATGCAAAATGCAGGATAAGGCTCTATTGGTGAAAGTTTGTATGCTAAGGGGAGTTAGGATCGTGGAAGGAAGCAAGAGAGAGATAATTGTGGGAAGAAAAACTCTAGGTCTAAGTCTAGAAATAGCAAGAAAATTTGGTGCTACAAGTGTAAGGAGCTTGGTCACATGAAAAGAAACTTTCTAAAGTTGAAGAAGCAGGAGGTTGCGAACGTGGTACAGGCTGATGAGTCAGATTATAGTGAAGGTGATGTTCTAGCGGTAACTAGTGAAAAGATCAAACATTGTTTGGACTTGTTAGGTGTTTCCAAATGCTAGATGAGAAGGTGATGAGGGGCGTTGTAGTATTGGGTAGCGTGGATACCTGGAGGGGTCATGGACCTAGTATGGGCCAGTACAGATGAGTTGTGACTGGTATGGCAGGTCGACGATTGAAGGTGAACGACTCGGGACAAAGCGGTTCATGAACATACACTAGGGAACGCTAGATGGTGTGTGGTGCATGTGACAGGCTAGCTGGGATGAGCATGAGTCGCGACTAGCAGTATGGCAGGTCGACTGCTGAGGGTGAACGACTTGGGATGTAGCAGTTCGTGAGCATGCACCGAGAGAACACTAGATGGAGTGTGGTGCATATGTCTGGCCAGTTAGAATTAGCATGACATGCGGCTGTTATGGCAGGTCGACGACTAAAGACGAACAACTCATCAAGACGAAGCGATTCGTGAACATGCACTGGAAAACGTTTGATGCTGCGTGGTGCATGTGGGTCGCCAATTAGGATGAGCATGGTTGCTCCAACTCATGGGTATATGTGAGATAAGTTTTTTTCTCCTAAAAGGCATGTTCGACAACGTAGAAATTGTGAGATAACTATTTTCTCCTAAAGAGCATATTCGCTAATATGGAGATTTGTTGAGTTTATCTCATATAGGGATTAGGAATTTATTTTCATATAAAGAATATGACTGTCTCATATAAGGAATATGAGTGGACCGGATTGGGTCATGCCCATTGTATAAGGAGGAGTGACTTCAAGCTTAGACTTTTAGTTGAGATGGAGCACATGATTCAATTTGGTATCAGAGCCAACTCCATACCAAAGGTCATGGGTTTGAATCTCCATGTCACCCTATTAAAAAAAATATGATCCACGTGTTGCTTGGAGCAATGGAACCTATCAAAAAGTAATCGGCCCGCACACATGAGGGGTGTTGAGCATATAATATATAAACATAAATGTGCAATTCAAGTATCAGCTTAGGTTTTTAGTTGATATGGAACACATGCTTCAATTTGGTATCAAAGAGACTATGGTCTGCGTGTTGATTGGAACCCATCAAAAAAGTAATCGGTCCGCACACATGATGGGAAATTTTGAACATATAATATATAAACATAAATGTGTAATCCCATTACAAGCTTAGACTTTTAGTTGAGATGGAGCACATGTTTAACTTTTGTGAGATAAATGTTACTTAAAAGTCATTTAAAACTTATTTAAAAAAAAAGTCATTTAAAACTCTATTTTTTAAAAAATTCAGTGACTACACTACGTTTTGGGGTATAATATAACAAATTAAGCATCTCACTTTGAAGGATTTGAATTCATTTTGATATGACGTACTCAAATTGAATTGAAAGTGAACCATACTAAAATATTGTGTAAAAATTGGTCACTTAAATAATTTTTTTAGCTAATTTTTGCAGCAATATTTGTAGGGAAGGTCTAGATAGAAGACCATACGAGGTACGACCATCCATAATATGGTTATTGGTTGCATCATATCGACTATTGTGAGGACATTATATTATTTTTATAATATGCAATAAAATTCAAATAGCAGATATGGTGCTTTCAAAAAAAAAAAACATATATAATTGTACTTGGTACAAATGTGATGTTAATCGACACCTTAAAATTTATTTATTTGTATAAACGTAAAATATTTAACTTTTCAGTCTCCCAATTATATATGTGCAGTTCTCACTATAATTTTATGACGATGAACAATTTTTTTTAAAAAAAAGAAAGATAAATTTACAATATTAAGTTTTAACATCTACTCATCAAATTAAATTGAACAATTCTGCCCCAAATAAAATTACAATATAATATTCTCTCAATTTTTTTTATTAAAAATGGTAATTTGTGTTAAATAAAACATGATTGTCATATTTAAAATGTCATGAATTCTATTTTCATCACACTCTATCAATCAAATAAATTTACCAAAATATACACTATCAGATACGGAGTAATATTTATGATTTTTTTTGTCACAAAAAGAAAAAAAAATTCTAAATGCAATTTCAACCCATGGTACACACAAAAAAAGAAGTTATATTGTTGGATCAAGGTCAGTAATAATCTAATGGGATAAGACAAGATATTAATGCGGTCGTAATCAACTGGAAACCTTCACAACCCCGATGAAGATAGCCATCCACATGCATGCATGCCTTTATATAGTTGTTAAATGATTTGTTATGACATATATGAAAGTTTATATATATATTGATTAAATAGTATAATAATTTGTAAATCACACGAGAGAAAATCATGTGCAACAGACTTGATTAAGAGAGAATTGATAATAATCGAATCCATAACTTTTATGTATGAAAATTATTCTCTACCTATTCGATGACTCCTTCTCGATAATTTTTTTTTAAATTTATTATTAATCTTAATTTCTTGTATAGCTTAAATGGCTGAAGAGTATGGGATCGGAGTTGAAGTTGTCCAAGCCAAGTTGTGCACTTTGCTTGTGATCCAACGATATGATTGAAGAATAATAGTACTAATTCATCTTTTGATCTTGTTCTATAAAATATTCGCAAATTAGCTAATGAGTTTTCTATAATTAGATTTATGTTTGTTAAGCAATATGTGAATGCGACTGTCAATTTATTGCTTGGGATGCCGTTTTCATGGTTGATTGTAAGGATTGGACTTTCATCCTCTTGACTTTTTTTCTATTGTTTTATAATATGATACAGTACTTCTTAATGTGAAATGTAGTTTTATTTAAAAAAAAAAAAATGGATGGGGAATGACAAAAAAATCAAAGGCAAAGCTGGCATTGGGACAAGAGAAATTCCTTGTCCCATGGAGGTTGTTCTTCTTCATTAATTCGCCACTGTGTACAGTGTTGTCGTTCCACTTAAAATAACACTTTAAGTATATATCTTGAATATAATTGTTTACAGCTAAAGTTCTGCTGCCTTCAATCATGCATGCACTTCAGGGATTAATGGAAGGATTAGGTCAGTTTAACTCTCCAATTATCATTTTATTTACGATGATTAAGGGTGTTAAGTGTCCATAGCCCATGTGATTTTCCAATTTAAATTGGAGATCAGATGTGAAACAAGTTTTGTTTTCAAGTTTAATTTAGGGAATTTAATTATCTTTATGGTGAAAATAATGTAATTATTAGCTAAATCCTTTTTTAGGTTTTAATTTTGAAAGTTTTAGTTCTCCAGGCATGATTTGAAATACATTTACAAATTTTCTGTGAGGATTTACTTATAATATTGGCAATTATAGCACATAGACCATACTTAGAGCTCTATGTTCATAATTTTAGAACTCTATGTTCACAATTTTAGAATTTTATGTTCACAATTTTAAAACTCTATATTCACAATTTTAGATCTCAATATACAAAATTACATTACTCAATATTCACAATTTTTGAACTCTATATTCACAATTTTGTTATATAGATTCAAAAATTGTGTTATACTATTGAATATAAAGTCATAAAATTGTGAATATAGAGTTATGTACTTATGTAATTGTGAATATAAAGTTCTAAAATCGTAAACATAGAGTTTTAAAATTATGAAATGGACTCAGGTCTACCTTATAAGGTGGACCCGGGTCCATGGCATAACAACCGAAAATACTTAATGTCTATTGTTATACAGTGAATTCTGGTTCAAAATTTATATATTTGTGGTTGATATATTTTGTATATACAATTAATAGTTTATATGCCTGTAAATAAATTGAAGACACATAATATATTAACTTAGACACATAATATGGTAACTACAGACACGTAATATGTTAATTGTAGACACATAATATGTTGTTAAAATATTATGTGCTTGTAGTTAATATTAACATGTTATGTGTCTTTAACTGCAAGTACAAAAATATATCAACTACAAACACAAAATAAGTTGTTACGACATGGACCCAAGTCCATGTTCACAATTTTAGAACTTTATGTTCACAATTTTAGAACTCTATATTCACAATTTCACGACTCTATATTCACAATTTCATAACTTTATATTCAACAGTATAACACAATTTTTGAATCTATATAACAAAATTGTTAATATAGAGTTAAAAAAATTGCGAATATTGAGTAATGTAATTTTGTATATTGAGAACATAGAATCCTGTGAGCATGGACGTAGGTTCACCTTGCAAGATGGACCAGGGTCCATAGCATAATTTGCCATACAAAATCTAAAGGTTATTTTGGATCAGGATCCACAATACAAGGTAAGCTCTAGTCCATAGTACAATTTGCAGATTATTATACCATGGACCAAAGTCCACCTTGCAAGTTGGACCATGGTCTTTTTGCTCCAACTAATGTGTATTTTTAGTATTGAAATTGTGAACTTCTAGAATATAAATTGTGTTTCTAAGTCAAAACACAATGATGTATATTTTTAGTATTGGAATTATGAACTTCTAGAATATAAATTGTGTTTCTAAGTCAAAACATATAGAACTTGTAAATACAAAACAAAGTAAATATAAAAGTTTTGTAGTATACAAATTGTGAATTTTTAAAAGGTAAATTATAAACATTTAGTACGTAAATTATGTATGAGTCCACAGAATAATTTGCAATAATTTGCCACTTAAGGTATTCAACTTGCATAGATTAAAGGGGATAGGGAAATCTTGATTTGAAATGTATTGCAATGAAACGGTTAATAAATCACTGAGGCGATTATTAGAGGTCCTTCAAACAATCTTCTTGAGAAGTAAAAATGAGAGATGAGAAGAGGATGAGACATGAGAATACATTAGAGGTCCTTCGAATAATCTTCTTGAGAAGTACAAATGAGAGATGACAAGAGGATGAAACAAGAGAATCCAACATTGTTGGGGAACAAAATAGGACATTTGACAAGCTGTGCTAGAGAATTAAGATGTTTTGTTAATTCTAGGATTCCTAGAAACAAAGAGTTGAGAATAACCCGGGCTGCCGCTTCTCCTAATGTGAGAAGATGAGGTGCCTCTCGTTAACATGAACAAGAATATCTTTTAGATGGGTGCATTAGAGCAACAGGAGCCCTAAATTTCAAGAAAGACAAAAAAAAATATCATTATCAAATACATATCCAACTAGGAAAATCACAAAAGTTTAGTGGTTAAATACCATAGAGAAAATATATTGTAAGGCAAAGAATTGATAAGCCACAACAATAGCTAGCAAGTTATATCAGCAAGAAACTCATAATCAAGAATATATGATGAGTCAATGACTTCTGATATTAGCTCTCTTCAAATTATGCAACGCCGTCTTCTACTATCCTCGAAAGGGGTGGGTGAAGCATGATTCTCGTATCTAAATATGGGCAGTATTACCTCAAAAAATGGTTGGTTTGTTTCTTAATGATTATTGGAGTCATTTTGTTTTATAAAAGCTAGCATATTCATACTACAATTGTGGATTTGTGGGCATGGAAAATGTCAATCTTCAGACAAGTGACATCAACATGAATTTATCAATATATGGACTATGGAGTGCAAGTGTAAAATATATACTCCCTCTTTCAGCTACTGTTACCTAAAAACAAATGTCTATGGAATAGTTTATAGCCGGGGCCAACCCAACCGAGTTGGTCGGGTTGTTGGCTTTGTAACCACAAGGTTCCAAGTTCGACTTCCTGTGGGAATGGCATATTGGCCTTCTCAATTTGAGCCAATCGGCTGTGAGTAACCTAGGCTAGTTACATCATAGGCGGGTTTCACCCAGAGCACACTTTCAGGAAGGTGTTGAGGGCTTTTCCCGTAAATCGAAAAAAGTTTATATAGCCAAGAGTGCGTGTAAAGCCACACATAAGATGGATATATCGTGCAGCCAAATAAAGAACAGATATGAAAAGAAAACGACTGTCATGAAATGAGACCACAGAATATCATACAAAGATTGAAATTGGCAATGAACACATAGATCATGACACAGAAACCTATTGAAAATTTTTCATTATAGAACAGTGTAGAGAAAAAAGGCACAAGAAATGACAGGAAAAAAGAAAGACCATAATGTACTTACTATGCACCAACTTGTGCACGTATCTTAGCCTTTTACTTGTTATTCCGTTTCCGCTTCTGCCCACATATATGCACATATTGAAAGTATCGCCGCACTGAGGGGGGCACAAATGATTTTGGTTGGGCTACGCTCACTGTTGAAGACTGAACCACTGGCTTATTGAATTCATGGTCTGGTGGACTCATAACTTGAGCACTTGAAACTGTTTCCAAACCAGACAGTAAACTTTCAATAGCATTATTCATTGAAGCAACCTCTCCACTAGATGAATTTGTAGTGCTAAGATGGCTAGAGTCCCGAACGTTATTTAATTTAGCGAATGGATTGGCCGTGGATTTGATCACCTTTGATAAGTCATTCTTGAGTTCAGACTCTGCAAGTAATAATTACGAGAAAATTAAAATAATTCAAATTGAAAATTTATCATTTGTCATGGCTCACATAATAATGTGTGCCATTCACAAATGATGACTGTTCGCTATTCACAACACTTGAATAAGATGTTTACAATATGTGTTGCATCTTCACTGCATCAAAATGCAAAGAGATAGAATTGCCATTTGTGAATATTTTAGTTGTCATTCTCAACAGCACATATTTCCGCAAGACTCATTGCTTAGCATATCATTTGCGAGATTTCGAGTGTTTTTACCTAAGAGGGAGAGAATTGCAGCACGAGCAGCTAACCGTTCAGCCTCCTTTTTGTTTTGGCCAGGCTCTCCGGTATAACTCTTGCCATTAAAAGTAACGACAGATTTGAAAGTGCGAACTAATGCATCTGGGATGCATGTAGGTGTTGTATCAAAAGTCGGATTGTCGAAATGCATCTTTGCGGCGAAGTCAAATAAGATACATTTGCAAAAGAATGCATACTAAAGAAATCCAGAAGGGAAAACTAAATTAGTACAAGTTAATTCATCACTCCATACACTTTGGGTTGAAGGGGAAACCACACTCACACTAGAAAATTGTATTAATCAAATGAAAGCGCGTGAGAATATAGAAACATATATCAATTACAGAATGCAATTATGAATTACCAACCATAGGTTGACAAGGATTAAAAACATGTGTATGGCTACAGTTCACTTGTTTCTTTCACATGAGGTTTCAATAAATAAAAACTTTGAGTAGGATCTTACTGCAAAATTCATTTGAATATTCAATCATTTAGCCTTCTAATCGCTAAACTATGCAAGTAAGAACAAGACAGACTTTGCTAACTAGTTTATAATGGACCAACCACTAATTTTATTTGTAATTACCTCTGTGTCATTTGTGCTCTTTCCTGATATCAAAACCTCTGTTAATGAGTTTTCTTTAATAAAAATCTGAGTTTTAAACGTGTTAAGTGTTTTGCCCTATGTTGTGTCCTACATTTTTTTAAATTTCCATTTCCCATTTCCCGATTCTATATCACGTCCAAGCATAGGGATAAAAATCTAAGTATCTAACTATTCTATCTCATTTGAAATAGATAGAGAAAATAAATTAATAGCACTAGACTATTATTCATGTAGTTCATTCATTGTTGTAGAACAATTAAATGTAATGACAACCATTTAGCGATTAGCCCAATAGAGGTTTTGCACTTCTTTGCAGCACTTCTTATGTGATCAATGATATAGTAAAACTAGGTAGACTTTAAGATCTCATGATACTAACTAAAACCCTGGTTCCTGATATTTTAAAACAGCGGAAATCTATTTTCTTTTTATGTGTATATTAGGGGGAATTAATTGTCAAATTAAGCTTATAATTAGTTATCAATAATGAATATACCCTGCATACCTTTAAGAAGAATTTTAAACTAAAATGAACTCAAGTAACTCAATTGCATAATAAAATATAAAGCATACTGACTAAAATGAAGGCATATATCAAAAAGTCAATCTAAAACTATCACCTCTTCAATATCAGGGAGCTTTTCCTCATCATCTGTTTTTGTTGCAATATCATCCCGAGCAATCTTGGCAGCGTCGTTCTCTGCAGCCTTTCGGCGAGCAAATATAGTGTGAGAAGTATAATGCTTGCTTTTCACAGCCTTTCACATATCAAAAAGTCAATCTAAAACTATCACCTCTTCAATATCCGGGAGCTTTTCCTCATCATCTGTTTTTGTTGCAATATCATACCAAGCAATCTTGGCAGCGTCGTTCTCTGCAGCCTTTCGGCGAGCAAATGTAGTGTGAGAAGTATAATGCTTTTCACATACTAAAACGGTAGCTCTGAACCGCAGTGCATGCGCAGGGCCCTCATTAGAAACCTCATAGGTAGGGTTTGATATGTGTGACTTCAAAGTATGGTGCTGGAGGATGAGCTTGTAATTGACAGCTTGCTGTGGGGTATCTGTTCAAACAAAATGAGAGAACTATATGTTGGATTGAAGAAAAATACATTCCATATTGATTAGATAAAGACAACTAAAACATCACGAACAGAATATATCCCTTGGAGGATACAATAAAAAAGCCAAAGCAAACTAATGATGAAAAAAAAAAACAGCTAAATTGAAAAGTCCTGCAAATATTATCCTTAAAAAGTACTCTGTAAAAGATATAGTAACAAAACAATTTAAAATATAAGTTCCCTAGAAACATTATCATACAAAAGGACTGCAGGAATTCAAAAAGAGGCATTTCCACTCACATTAGTAATTTCAGAAGTAATTTTAAGGACCATCAAAGGTAGCAAATCTATTCAGGCAAAGGTGAAAGAAACTTCAAGACATAAATAACAGAGCAATCCCAGAAGAATGCCTAAAATTTCAAACAAAAAAAAAATCACTTTTAGGGATATCCATGGCAGGATTGGCAGGGTCCACAAAATAGAAAAAGGTAACAGAAACAACAACTCACCATTGGAGATGAACTCTGAATTTTTTTCTGAAACACTCACAAACAATACTTCAAACCACAGAAAAGATACTATTTTTTATTTGTTTACCATCCTAATGTCCCCACAAATAAATGTAGAAAAAAATCTACAAAAATCAATTAGTAAAAATACTGCAGGGCAAGAAATTGTAATGATTTGGCTAAGTAGATGTAACCTCAAATCCAAATCAATCGATTTTCAATGAAATCTCAGATCCAGGGGAAGAATAGTATAAAATAAACTTGGAGACTATAAAAACTCCTAGACTTGAAAAATAAAGAACAGAAAAGCATAAAAGATTGAAAGTTTTTATGAAATCTCAGATCCAGGGGAAGAATAGTATAAAATAAACTTGGAGACTATAAAAACTCCTAGACTTGAAAAATAAAGAACAGAAAAGCATAAAAGAACTCCTAGACTTGAAAAATAAAGAACAGAAAAGCATAAAAGATTGAAAGTTTTTGAAAAATAAAGAACAGAAAAGCATAAAAGATTGAAAGTTTTCTCACTGTAAAACGCCAATGTTTTTCTTTAAAATATAAACAAATGGAGAGGTACTTGCTTTGAGTTTGAACAGGCAATTCCGTTGTCTGGGAAGTGTTATCTGGAGTTTGTGTTGGATGCTCGGTAGAAGGCAGCAGCGCAGCCATGCTCGACTCTAGGGTTTTAGGTTTATGCCTGTGGGAAAGAGTTTCAATACCTGGACATTATAATTGGAATATCTCAGACTCAGAAACCATTACTCTCTTCGAGTTTTCTTAATGGCTATGTTTGGTTATCAGCTGATCCGCTGATTTTTAGCGGATTTGACCATTTTTAGCGGTTTGACTAACTTAGTCAAACCGCTAAAGAAGATGTTTGGTTAATAGCTTTTTCAATTAGCGAATCGCCATTCAAACTGCCAAGTTTAAAACGCTAGGGAGAGCAGCGTTTAACACAGCGATTCCTTTTTTTATTTTCAAAGTTCTGATTTGCCCTTTCTCTCATCTAATCTCAGTCGCTGTTCTCTCCTCTCAGTCCGACTTCTCTCCATCGCAGATCTACTTCTCTCAGCTTCAAATCTACTCCCAGGCCAAAAATTGTTCACGGCTACTCTGCACACCTCTGTTTCCGAGAAGCTTTCCGGCAAGCTACGGTGGATCGTATCTTCGACCTAGGGTTTATGTGAGTTACGCATCCATTGTTTTCTGAGGTACGATTTCTGATTCTCTTTTTTCAAGTGTTCTCGTTTTGTTTCTACATGAATGTGACATTTTTGTGCTTTGAATCTTGAACTTTGTTGTATATTTACCGTGTTTTGAACGGATATTTGCTAGTGTATTCTTTTAATTTGTTGACATTTTTGTGCTTTGATTCTTGCGAGTTTGCTGATGTAATGTGTCTATATAAGCAGTAAGGTAGTGTGTAATGTGGTTATTGTATGTATGCATTTGAGGTTTTTGTACTGCAGAGAAAGGGAACAGTGAATGTGTACAGTGAGGTAGTATGTTAGTATAGCAGAGGTAGTATGTTAGTATAGCGGTAGTATGTTAGTATAGTATGTTAGTATAGCAAAGTGAGTCCTAATTGTGAATTGCAGAGGTAGTATGTTACTATGTTAGTATAGCAGCAATGTGGTAGTGTGAAATGTAGTGATTGTGTACTGCAGAGAAAGGGAGTTTTCAAACAAATTTATATATAAAAATTTTGAATTAGGACTAATAATAATATAAGACTAACATACACCCCCAACAACTTGAGGTCTATTATATTCTTATTAATATTTCACTTATTAATCCTAATGTCTGCTGTCTGCTGTGCATATTCTTAATAGTTCATTAATCCCAATATTTCACCATTTAATATTCTATTCATTTAATATTAATCCTAATACTCCCACCATTTAATACTGCAACTGATGTATAGTTCATTCTATTCATCTAAAATACTACTTTGCATTCATATTTTCATGTTTAGATGTCACCAACTCAAAAGAGAAATATAAATGCAAGTCAAGGAAGTAGAAATGACAACAAAGATGAAAATCAAGGAGGTAGAGTTAATTGGTCGAAAGAACTACTTTACATACTTTGTGACCTTTGTATTCAATATGTTGAAACGAGTAAGGGGAAAAAAGGTGGAGTCACCTCTAAAAGGTTGAAGTGGAAAAAGATTGAATTAGAGTTCAACAACCAAAGTAACTTGGCATGGGATAAAAATAAACTCAAAAATAAGGTGGATTGGATGAGAAGTAGATGGAGCTTATGGAAACAATTGAAAGCAAAAGAGACGGGATTAGGATGGGATCATGTGAAAGGGACTATAAGTGCTAACGATGAATGGTGGGCTATGAAAATTAAGGTTAGTTATATTTTAAGTTGACTTACTTTAATTTTAAATAGTTATATATATATATATATATATTACAAATTTTTGTGTTTTGTTTTATAGGAAAATTTCAAATTTGATTCTTTTCGAGATGAAGGGATTGAGCCCGAGCTTGAAAATAGAATGGATCAAATTTTTGGATCACATGCCCAAGGAAAGTACAAGTTTAGTCCAGTAGCCAATTCTCCTCTTGAACAAGAAGTATATGTTCCTTCCCCACCTCATAGGAATGATGAGCATGTTTCTCTTGATGACATGGATCTTAATAATAATGGTGATGACAATTACTATGGGGGAGCATCATGGGATGATGTATGGAGAGAGTCTAGTCCTACCCCTACTCCTACATCTACTAATATCCCTCAAGTGATACATGTTGAGAAGGATGACATAAGAAGGCGTAAGAGAGCTTTTGAGGGTGATTCATCACAAAGTAATAAGAGTGCAAGGAATTCTACTAAAAAAGAAGGAGTTGCCACAATCCATCAAATGCTTGGTGACTTGATGCAACAAATTAATGAAAGGAATACTTCAACACAAGAAATGAATACTTCAATGAGGAACATGATGGATAGCAACATGAATATGATAAATTCAATGAATGCTAGTACAACAAAGTATGGTGTTGAAGATGCTTTGGCAAAAGTGTGTAGCTTGCCCGGTTTGGAGCCTCATGTCCCCGAATTTTTCTTTGCTTGCACAATGATTGAAGATCCTCAAAAAAGATCTATTTTTTTTGGATTGCCGGATGATGAGAGTAGGCTTGGATACATTAAGTATTTGCATGACCATGAGAAGCATCCAAAAAGCTAAACTTATTTAGCTTTTGATCATGATGGGTGGTGGTGTTTTTTGTGTAGAAAGTTTATGAACTTTTAACTTTCTAACTATGTTATGCTACTAATTTTTGCCATCAAACTTATGTAGATGTTCATGATGGGTGGTGTAATTTTTTGTATAGAAAGTTTATAAACATTTAACTTTCTAACTATATTATGCTACCTTTTTGCCATCAAACTTATGAAGATGTTCATGATGGATTGTGTAGCTTTTTTTTGTAAAAAATGTTTATGAATACTTAACTTTCAAACTATGTTATGCTATTATTATTTTTTGCTATCAAATTTATGAAATTGTATTCATATATCACTATTGTATTCATTTAGGCAAATATTATTTGGTCGACAAAGGCTACCCAGAAAGAGAAGGATATTTGACACCTTACCCCAAGACAAGGTACCATCAATCGGAGTTTCGTGGGGCAAATCCAAGGGGATCTAGAGAAGTATTTAATCGAGCTCATTCATCGTTAAGAAGTTGTATTGAAAGGGTTTTTGGTGTTCTTAAAGCTCGATGGAAGATATTACAAAAAATGCCAAGATATTCATTAATAGATCAGAATAGGATAATTTGTTCATGTTTTGCACTACACAACTATATTAGAAGAAGTACGATTGAAGACCCAGCTTTTAGAGTTATTGACGAAGACCCTGAATTCATACCTCCAGATATTTTTCAAGATGTTGAAGTTAATTTTGCTCAAGGTGAAGAAGAAATGAGAACTCAAGAGATGGCAAGTATTCGCAATGACATTGCTTCAAGTTTGATGGCAGCTAGACGTTCTTGTTAGACTTATTTTATATCATAATTATTTATTATGATATAGACTTGTTTTTCAATTAGAAATGTATTGTTCATTTGAATTCATGTTTTTTACTATATTGTTATTTATTCACTTTTTCAAATATTAATATTGCTATATAGTTTCTAAATGGTTATAATTATTATAAAATTATTACCCATAACAATTTAAAAAGAAAACAATACACTAATGCCCTTATATGTCATTTTACATGTTAACCGCTAATTTAAACAGCTAATTTTACCAAACATCTTTTTTACAACCCGCTAACATAATCTGCTGGTCAAACCTGCTAATACAATCCGCTATTTGATAACCGCTAACACAATCCGCTACAGCTAACTGTCAACCGCTGATAACCAAACAAGCCCAATAAGTTATTGGGCTTGTTTGGTTATCAGCGGTTAGAAGTTAGCGTTAGCGGATTGTGTTAACGGTTATCAAAAAGTGGATTGTATTAGTGGGTTTGACCAACGGATTGTATTAGCGGTTTGTAAAAAGATGTTTGGTAAAATTAGCTGTCTAGATTAGCGGTTAATATGTAAAATGACCTAAAAGAACATTCATAATAATAATAATAATAATATTATTATTATTATTATTATATTATAAAATAAAATTTACAATTTACAATAATAATAATAATAATAATACAAAACAAAAAAAATTATAACAAAATAAAATTTAAAAAAAAAATAGACAAAGGGGAGCCACGTGGGGTGGCTCCCCTTGTAAATGATGTGGGATTTTTATCCCACATCGAAATCATATGGAAGAGGAGCACTTGAGCTCCTCTATATAAGAGGAGCAGTGCTCCTCTTCCAATTGGAATAGCTCTCATGCTTCTCAGCGCTGAGAAGCCATAGCGCCGAAAGGCGCTACAGTTTATTTTATTTTATTTTAATAAATGAGGGTGTTTTGGGGAAATTTTTTTAATTTCCCCAAAACGCCAAAGCTCAAATGCTGCTCATAGCAGCGTTTGAGTTTGCAGCGGTTTGGAGCAATCCGTTGCTCCAAACCGTTGCTAATCAAACAGTTTACTTTGGCGTTTTGACCAAGGTCAAAATGCCAAAGTTGGCGGATCCGCCACTAACCAAACATGCCCATTATTTTTTTTAATAGGGTGTCATGTTGGTAGAATAGAAGTTTATTTGTCAAAAATTAAGTAATGTGCTCTCCATCTCAAATTTTATTTTGTTAATTTAACTTTTAACTAATATATTAATATCAATATTTACAAATTTAAATTAAATATCACTAATAATTTCAAATTTATTATTTACAAGTTAGTATCAATTATTCAATCCTATGATTATCTATTTAGAATGATAACAGATGTATCATCACATTACACAATAGTCAGTGAATTTTATCAACTTTATAACTGAGATAAGTCTCAAAAGTTTGATTTATTTTATTAACCCTATATATACTTTTCATATTATAATGAGATAAATTAATAAATATAGAAAGCACACTTATCATTATTGTGTGGATCATAGTCTATGAGCTGTGTGGACCATATTATCAAATAATGTACATTCAGTTTAAAAATAATGCACTTTCAGTATATTAAAAATGTAGTAATATAATGTACATTTACTACACAAATAATGTACATTTAGTATATTAAAGTATTTTTTGTTATGGTCTACACAACACTATGTAAACCATGATCCATACAATAATTTGTCAAAACCACTGATGTAAGCCTCGAAGTGGGCTGGCCTTTTCGTTATTGCTTTCTTTCCTTAGGGTAAGAACTTGTTGGGCTGGCCCATACTGTTGGCCAAGATAAGTTACTCTCACAAAAAAAGACATTATAACTATAAGACATGGGCCACCCAATTTAACCATGAATGAAATAATCTTAAATTCTTCAAACTCTATATGTTTTTTAGATTAATATTTAATATTTTAGTATTAACTATTAAAGTATTAAATAATTTATAAATATTAGTCCGTAAAAGATTTAAAAAATTTAAACAAATTTTTAAAAATTAAAAATAAAATTTAAAAATACACAGGCGCCTAGCGATTTTTTCAACATGCGTACAACACAACACACACCAATTATAGTTTTCTCATAAATCAAATTCAGAAATGTGTCACTCGGTGGTTAGATGGAGTTAGTTGACAACGCTCCAAACACATATATAAGTAAGCGATTTTCACTCTTGACATTCCAAACACAAAAATTCTCTATGTTATTTTGTCAATTTTTTTTCACAAAAAGTTGTGGTTTTGATAAGGTCATCGCCGAAACAAATTCGAAAGTCATGATACAAGCTTTGGATAAGAAGTCGGGATCCTCTCTTAATGCCAATACGTTAATTGCATATTGCAAGTTCCTCATAGAGCACTTCCAACTTTCCAAGTCATCAAGATCATGCATGTGTTTCGGGAAGGCAACCAATGTACTGATTTCTTAGCCAATCTGGGTCAAGATTCGTCTTGGGGCACTATCATGTTGGATCGTTCTCCGGACGGGTTGAGGGAGTTGCTGGTTCGTGACTCTCGGAATGTTGCAACAAGTAGATGGCACTAACTATCGTGACCTCCGGGTCCTCCCCTTCACCAAAAAAAAAAACAAACAAAAAACAAACAAAAAAACAAAACAAAACAAAACAAAACAAAAAAACAAAAAAAAAAACCAAAAAACAAACAAAAACAAAAACAATAATACTTAACAATGTTTGCTATATTACACTGATGTGTGATGATAGGACCACCCAACTAACTAATACATCCCATATTAACTCCAATAATGATTTTGCAATTATTATAACAAAAATATTATCCAATAATTTTGCCATAATAATATCTCAAAAAGATATTACTGGCATGTCTCTAATCACAAATCTATTGTTGGGGAGGACCCATATTTTTGGTACCGACATCTGGCGCACGTGTAGCGACTGAGCCATTTTTCATTTGTTTTATCAAGATTCGTGAGAAATTAAGGGTGTGTTTGGTTGACGGGTTTTGGTATAAGGTATGGGTATTAAAGTGATTGTTATTGTTTGGCTGATAGGTTCTTAGAATACTACTATGGGTTTGGAATACTTCATTAATTGAAAAACTTATACCCTTATTAAATAAGGGTTTCATTTTCCTTCCTCATTTCTTCCCCAAGTATTAATAATCATTCCATTCCACCCTACTACCAAAACTCATTACCCTTACCAAGTATTTGATACCCATACTAATTCTGATTCCTATGTGCGAACCAAACACACCCTAACAGTAACATGTAGTATGATTGAGTAGAAGAGACTTATCTATAATTAATTAAAAATCAATTATTTAATTATTACTTTTAGTATAGAGTAATCTTAAATTTCCAGACCAACCAATAAAAGTGCATACAATTCAGTAAGAAGATTAGTCACTATATCCCGTGAAAATCCTGGGCCCGTACCGTAATCTTCAATTTTACACGGTTACACCCCTTGCCAGATTTAAACCACAAATTCGTATACTTTGATTTTTTAAATATATATTATATTTTTCAAATATCTTTTCCTTTGATTAATTAAAGATGTTGTTAACCTAGCCATACTTAATGATGTAATTCGTAAGTTGCTTTGGACTGCCAGCTGGCATTTGTTCGTCCAACCAGCATACCTGCCCCGAGCCCGGCTTTGTCTACTTTGGCTAGACTCTGAGTTCATCCCTTTTTGCAAAATCAATATATTGTGAAGGAAAAGTCTTGATCCTTCAATTGCTTATAAATTATAATTTGAGTCTATTTTTAAATTTGAGTTAATAAATGAGTGGTAATTTAGCATTAATAGGGATATATAGAGCACATGTATATTCGACAATCCCATGCATCCAACTTCAACTGTGTGTTTCCCGACTCGAAAAATTGGGGAACCAACCTCATACCGCATTCATTAAGGCTTGATCTCATGGCCTCTCATATAAAAAAATCACCACATGCTATTTGAGTACAAAGTGTTTAGCGTGAAGTGTCTTCTTAGTTTTCCAATCAATCTGAATATGTGACGTGAGCGACCTTATTGAACATGGGTAAGATAGTGGATGATGATGTGGAAGTTGGGGCCCACAAAAAACCCCAACAATTGAAAGAAGGCCTTAGGGCATTCATATTAATGGTTTATACAAGGTTAATGTCAGAGATAATGGTGTGTTGGAGGAGAGAGAGAGGGAGAGAGAGAAGAGTGAGGATCATCTGCTAAAATGGAGTTTTTTCAGTCAAATGGGACCCACTGAAGAGTGAGAACCAGTGCTTCACACCCGCGTGTGTGGCACATACTGCGCCCAGCGGGTGCGTGCACTGCACGCGCCTGACTTTTTGGTTTCTTTTTTTTTTAAATCATTTTTTTTTCCTCTCTTCCCACTTTCGATCTCTTTCCTAATCACACTTATAAAAACTCCTCAATAACCGTGAAATAACCTCATTGATAAGGATGCTCTTAGAGCAACTACACCAATAGATATTATGGGGTTATCGTTAATCCAAAAACAGTTCTTAATTTTAAAACTGATGTGGGTGTTAGTTTCTTCTTCATTTCTTCACCCTGCAAAACACAAGAGCTTGTCAGGAAAAGAAAAAAATGCGCGCGCACTGCCGCCCCAGCGGGCGGGTGCTTCTCACGCGCCAGTTGGGGCGAGTCAGAGTGGCCGCCAACTGACATTTAATTTTAGTTTTTTTTTTTAATTTAAAATGTCAGATTTTTTTGTTTCTTTTTTTTTTTTCCTTTTTTTTTTTTGAAATCTCTTATCATTTTCTCTTTCCTAATCACACTTACAAAAACTCGTAAAAAACCACGAAATATCTCTATTGATAAGGATGTTTTTTGATGAGCGCAAATGATGAGTGTAAAAGGGTGTAATGTCGTTCCGCTGAGGATTGAGGTTATGGCACGAAATTGTGTGAATTACCAGGCACTAGAGTATGTGAATTTATAGAATCCAAGCAACAAAGACTGAATGATGTAAAAGGAAGCAATTGATTAAGGTGTAAACTGTATAATAAAGGTATGAGCCAGATTAGGGAGATTGTAACCTTGATGTTCTAACAAACTCAGGATTATGGAAAGAATAATTAACCAAGGGATATATGGGCAATGCACAAAAGAATTCTACTCAGCTACTTTCGTAATCAATAAGAGAATTAGGCTAAGATTGCCCCACTATCGTGATGCATCAATCATAACCTTAAGCACCTAAGCATTGTAAGCCTCCAAAATTACCTCTACTTTCATAGTAGGAAAATTAGGTTGAAATTGGTAAGGCTCGAGGTCTCAATCCAACTTTCGTTGAAATGAATCCCTCTCCTAGACTAGCAATTAATTGTGGCCATCAATCAATAACAAGTAGAAAGAAATCCCCAATTCAACATAAACCCTAGGCAAAAGATTCAATCCCTTTATGCAATAATCATAAATCGAACATCAAGATTAACAATAAGATTAACAATGAACCCCTAATCCAAACCCATAGGCGAACTACTCACGTATGATTGGAGTAAACATAGCAAAGGAAGAGTAAATAATCATAAACATTGTAAGAAATATAAAGGAAAGAGAAACTTAACTAATAAAGAATAAATCCAACTTCAATCCAAGATTCCAAGCTTGAAATAAAATAATCTAATGTAAAACTAGTCTAAACTATGCTTGGGGAAATATAAACTAAAAGCTAGGGTTCAGAACTCTGTAAGGGGAACCTCCTTCAATTGTAGATAATAGGTCAAATATAAAGGAGGTAGCTGGGCCTTGGCCCATTAGGCATCTTCCAATTCTTTTCCAACTTGTATTCTTCCTTGTAATTCCCTTTTCTTCCAGAACTTGTCCAAAATGTTCCAATATTCTTCCTTTGTTGTTCCTTGTAGATAATTCAGCACTTGGACAATATAACACACAAACAATTCCCAATTTCATTAGGATACAGAAAATAACCTTCAAAACAACTAGAATAAGGGGTGAATAATTGTACAAAATAGTAGATATCACTTTTACTAGTTAAACTTTAACACTGTTTTTTTAAGATACACATAGGAGAGAGAATATGAAGGACGAAAAAGAAAAGGCAAAAAAAAAAAAAAGGATTTGACAAAAACCGGGAAAAAAATGGTTGTTGCTTACGCGCCCGACTGGGCTTTGTTAGTCGCGAAACGCACACATCTTCTGAGGTTCCAGCGAATTAATGTAAGCCAATTACTATTCCAAAAACCATAAATTGCATATGAACTTTTGTTTTCTCTCACCTGTCTTCTCTCTTTTTCATGTGACCATTTCACCCTCAAAAATCGTGAAAAAACCATTAATATAAATGCTCTAAGCATCACGTACCTCCAATAGCAAGAATCCTGGCATGTGTTTCATTGCACAACACTATAAAAGTTGGCTAACCCATCAAAGAAAATTGACTCTTAGGGTATGTTTTGTAGCTTGGAAAATAATTTTCAGAAATCATTTTCAGGGCTTACGGTGTTTGGCAACGTCCAAAAAATGCGGTCAACGGAAAATGAATTCCGTTGACCATGAAAAATGAGCCCTTTTTTTAGAAAACAACTTCTGGACAAAAAGATCGGAAGTCATTTTCCGAAAATGACTTCCGTGCGAGGGACGACCAAGGGGTTGCCCTCTCCTGTTCCGACGGAAACCAGAGCAGTCCTTTCGGCGGAAACTAGAGCAGCGACATGTTTTTTTTCTTTCTTTTCGTTTAATAATAAATATTATTATTTTATATATTTTTACATATTTTTATATATTAAATAAAATAATAAAAATATATAATTATACAATCTACTCATTTTTCACTCATTTTCTAGAAAATGAACCAAACACACAAAGACAGTTTTCTAGAATGCAACCAAACAACGAAATTAGAACTGTTTTTCGAAAAAGGACTCATTTTCCAGAAATCATTTTTCTACTTTCCAAAACACACCCTTAGACGAATAAAAATTATATCTTAGCACTACCTAACCTGGAAACTCCAACAAATCCTTGCTTACTCCAACAAATCCTTGTGGTCTAGTGGCACTCAGTGTCTCGATTTACACTCCCACATGGACGATGGAAGTGGGTTCGAGCCTCTTCTTGACTCTTTGAGCTTTAGTAGGTTGAGAAAGTAGCTATGAACAGATATTGAATGGTAGTTAATATAGGTGGTGAATAAGTCGATTTACAAATATATATATATATATATATATATATATATATATATATATATATATATATATATATATATATAATTTGAAAACAATGGAATTTATAATTTTACAAAAATAATCCCAACCATAAACTAGTATGAAACTAGCACAAAAGGATTTAATTTTTTTTTAGAAAAATTAATCGAACCAAAATTTGGTAGCTAGGAAACAAAAAAACAATATATATATATATATATAAAGACGAAAGGGGGTTTGCAAACCTGAGGTTTAAACCCAACGAAAGAATGAAAAATTCAAGTCGTGAGTAACACACACTTTCCTTCAAACTGATTCGCTACCACCCTAGAGTGCTAGAAGCGTTGTAGTGTCAATTTTTCAAGATAAAATTGATCACGGTCTTAAGTTTGAGCACTCAAACGAAAGGCCCAACAAACTAGAACAACATTTGAGTACTCTGTACAATTTACAGAAATGTTGGGAGAGATTTTTCGTGTAAGAAAATAGTTGAGAGAGGAAGAGAGAAAACTTCAAATTTTGAGAGTTCAAAATCAACAGTAGAAACATCTGCCAACAACAAGGCTATGTGTAGGAGAGGATGAATTTAATAGTACTAAACCATGATATTAACAATTGAAATAAATTCAGCTCGGTAACTTTTGTATCTGACAACTTAATATGAAGTTTAACACAATTGTTACGACCGTTAATTCTTAAAATATAAATTGAAATTAATTCAAAATTAATTCCTACGAAATAGAATTAATACTTCTAGAACGATACTCCAAAGAGTAGTTTAAGAGTATCCACAAATAGTTACGTAGGAGTAGTTAACTGTTCGGTCAAACTTAACAGTCACGTTCGAAAACAAATTTTACATGAGACTCATTTTGAGATTTGATTTGCACCCTTACGCAAGAGAGAGCATTTATACTATACAGTTCAACATGCCTCTAAAAGACTCTTGTATATATAATAGTGCAAACTCACTTCCCAAACCATTGTGGGACAAGTGCTTTTACAAATTAAAGTCTTTTCACATTCATTTCCAACTAATTACTTTCTCATTCACCCATTATCCATTTTGAGCGTACAATATATCAATCTCTTTGTTTTACAACGAAGAACTTGAATCCACTTTGACTTGATCCAAATAGAAAGTGGACTTCACATATATTTGTACCACAAAATAGTCACTTTCTTTGTCATTTTATGCTAAAATTCCAACAGTTAACACTATCAATTCAAGCATATTAGTAATTGAGATGTCAAACGATGTGGGTATCTAGAATTTTATGAGAAAATAGATAATAGATTATATGTTAAAAATATACCTTCAAAAATTTCTAAGTACAAGTGAAACTTGAGGTCATAGTTAGTTGAGGAGCTAGATTTACATTTCATTTAACAATAATGAATCAAATTGTAAAAATTGAGAGATACACTCAATTTGTAACTCGAAATTAAAACAATGAAGAGATCAAAAGTATGATTAAAAAAAATGAAACTAGTTAATAAGGTTACGTAATATGCACGATAATTAATTCTATATAATAATTTAAGATATTAATTATTCGTGAAAAAAAGTTATATAAGAATCATGCAATATAAAGCGATGCTACACATCTTTTTGGTGAGAAGAAGAATTCAAATAATTCAAAAAGTACGCATGAATATTATTTGCCGTTCTTTCAACATTTGAAATCTTACAAATATTAACTGTTTTTTTTAAAGGAAAAAAAAAAAGAAAAAAAGAAAATCCATTTGGCTTGTCAGACAAGATTGTAAACATATGACCCGCAAGGGTAACTCAGTTAATTTCTGGATGATAAATTATAGACAATGACACATGATCGAACCTTGTCAGCCGCAATGTAAGAGTTACACCTAATGTGGTGGCTTTTTAGCTTGTTGTGGACATCGGACACTAGTCTTCCCACTTAATGAGTTGTTGTGTCACCTTGATTTACCCATCCATTATCATTTCGACTCGAGGTGTGAGGGCCCAATGACAAAAGAATTTCACCTTTATGTGGGCAAGATTGTAAGCAAGCATATAAATTGCAGGGTTCAAGGCCGGCACTCTTAGTTAGTCAAGGAGTTAGTCTAACGTAACGACTCATTTAACCGTTACGAGATCACATTTACAAAATTTGAAAGAAAAATATTAAATTTATACCTCAAAAGCAATTAATAGATCAAAAGTGTTTTTTTTTCTTAATTTGAATTAGTTAACGTTGTTGTTATTACATATATAATAATAGGATAATTAGTTTGCTATAATAACTATTTGAGATTTTCTCAAAAAAAAAAAAAAACTATTTGAGATTTGAGATAATAATTACTCATGGAAAAACAAAGTATATGAAAACCATGCATGTAAAGTACGCCGTAATATACTACACATCTTTTGGGTGGGCAAAGAATTCAAATGAATTATTTGTTAAGAACTACATACTAACTACTATAATGACTCTTAATTGATTACGTTAGAAAAGGGGGGGTGAAATTAAACGTGAAGACGTCATTTATAATAATGCAAGTAATAGGTTGATTGTCTGAAGCATATAAAGTGAAAAGGAAAAAAAGAAAAAAGGAGTGTTTGGGAAAAGGAGAGGCAGCTTGGTTGTCAAGCCTAGTTGTTGGGTGGGATAAGAAGGTACATGGGTGGTCACCAAACAACATGCATCTTTTTCTGATTTTTCCTAACTTTGTTTAAACAAAATATTAATTATTCCACAATTATTTCAAATCCCTCTTGTTAACTCCCAAATTCTGCCTTTTCCTCACCCAACATTTAGCCAGGCAACGCCAACCACCACCTCAAGCTATAGTTGCTAACCTTTTTTTTTTTTTTTTTTTTTTTTTTTTTTATGTGGATTCCCCATAGGCCATACTCACAAAGCAATCAAACATCAAGCATATAGGTAGATATCACAGTTCAGTTTTGGTTCTGCGTTCGAAATCGGATTCACGGTTTTAGAAAACGATAAATCACAACGGGAATTTTTTAAGAAGGTTTCAGTTTCATACCTTCTGGTTTAAATTGTTAGTTCAATTTGAACTTTTTTTTTAAATTGTATTTTCTATTTTTAAAATAGTCTAAATTTAACAAATGTTTATATTTTTGTTCTTGGTTTGGAACATGCAATTTTTTTTTCTAATTTTAATAAATCAGAATCAGCAATGTCCCTATAGTTCTAGTTTCTATTTGGTTGGTACAATGTCTGATTCAATTAGAACTCCGTTCATTCTTACCTATAATTAAGCCAATTGAAACACACTTTATAATATATATCTTTCACCACTCTTTATTACATAGACGGTAACAACCCTTAAATTTGGATTCAACTTTATAAAGTTATAATTATTAACATTTTATTCTTTTTGGATATGAATTCCCCATACTCACAAAGCAATGAAAATCACCTTTTACCCCGGCCCCCGCCCTAACCCAACTACCCAAGCCCCAACTTGTTCCACTTTAGATCAAAATTTGAACTGAAATAGTCGATAACTGAATTCTTTTGAAACATATATAAAATTGTTATTCCAATTGATATAATTTGTTTAGTTGCTAAAGATTTTGTGGTCAAGCGGCATAGCTGTATTGTTGCCATTCCAAGTGAGAGGTCACATGTTTGATTCCCAAGGAGAACCACAAAGATGACAACCGAGCACAAGGTGCTTGACAATCCATTATGTTTTATTGAGAAAAATTCGCTTTACGTTATAAGTTCACTTATTTAGAAAAAGTTATAAGTTCACTTTAAAAAAATTGTTATTTAATGCTTTTATGGCAATATTCGAGTTAATCTTTTATCAAAATGACCAAATTTAACACTAGCACAAAACTGCAAAACTAAGATAAATAACAATTACATGTTTGCCAAAGACCTTGTTGTTTAGTAACACTCAGTTGCACCCCCACATGAGAGGGGTGAGTTCGAGCCTCAGTGAAGGCAAAAAGATATTAGCTCTTTGTGCTTCATTTAGTTGAAAAAGTAGCTATGAACAGGCTCTACATTGTAACAAGGTCAATAGTACTCAACCAAAAAAAAAAAAACAATCACATGTTTAAAGCTTAGAATTAACTTTTAAAGTATTACTATAATTTTAAGACTAAAAAGAACATAGAATATATTTTACATAGAATATAATATGATTTATTATGTACTTTAATTAATAAAAAGTTTCATAATTTTTTAGACCTATTTAATATATGCATGCTAAAATAAATAAATAACAAAAACGTTACAAATGAATACAAGTTAATGTTAGGTAAACCTGATCTTCAAAACTTCAATTCTTCTATAGCCACATCTCCTTGCTCATAATGGAAATTTAATTTGTTTATGCTACGTGGTTGACTTTACTTATTTCTCTACACACAACTATTAACAAGTGTAACGTTGCATTCCCTCTTGATGTAACGTTGCATTCCCTCTTAATTTTACATCATAATTTTGTTCTTCTTATGTTGTAATATTTAATCAATAAATAAATTTTCAAATACAAGATGTGACTCTTAGTAGGGTGATTTCTCTGTATAGTTTGCGAGTTACTATATGAGAGCATACTTTACCTAAAGTGTCAATCAGAGGTAGTGGTTACAAATTCCTTATCACAAAAGGTGAATTTTGGGAGAGAAATCGAGACAAAAAATACCATCAAAATAAAGTAGTAAAATCCTTAAGCACATTATGACGAAAATTAACCTATTGCAGAGTGGATGGTCGATTCCCACTATAAATATGAGATTTGCATTTTGGTTGGCATCTTGTATTCTTGTGCACGGAAATATAAAATTTGATGTTAAATCTTGAAATTGATTGATCCAATTTATCTTTTTATGGGCATGCATCTAATTCATGGGGTCCATTATATAGTGGCAAAATTGGAAACTTAGTTATAGAAAGGAAAAATAAAAATTAACCCGCATTATGATGGTGGCGTACTTCGCGGTTTCTTGTCATTGATAAGCCTCAAAATCAAGAATCTGTTCACCCTATACTCATGTGCAGACATATATATAAATGAATTCACACTTTTCTTGTTCTTAGCGTAATATAATGCCATTGATTCGCTACGGTCTTATTTTATCTCAATTCCTTCTTTCTTAAGGAGCAAATGCAAATGCAAATTTCAAATGGTTTTCTTGAATTATATATTCGCTCCTTCGTGTAAAGACTGTATTTTGTTCCCTTCCATCTCCTCCTCCCCAAGCAAAGTAGTAGTCCTCTAGCTTTTACTGTTTCTCTCTAGCCTTTATTCTATTCCCTCTTTTGCTTTTGGGTTTCTGTGTATAGCTTTTCGAGATCCGGTCACCAAATGGGGGTTTCCCAACGCAGTTTCACTAACTCCGGGGGGGATATAGAGCCTGAGGGGGCTGTGCCCACCCATTTCTCTGCAGAGAGTGGTGATGAGAGTGATGGGTTTTGTGGGCATGCTGAACTAAAGGTCAAATCTTTAATTTACAGAATGATTTGGGATTTCGGGTTGGGGTGTTTAATCCCGCCCAGCCGCCGCCGGAGCTCCGGCAAGGGTAAAGGGGGTGAGAATTCGGAGCATAATAAGGCTTGGTTGTTGGCACAGTCCGGTGGGTGTGGGCGTTCTGAATTGACTAATGCTGAGCCACAATCAGTTCACTCATCCTTCAGGCTTAGTCTTTGCTCTCAGGTTGAGCTTGAGTCCATGAATGTGAGTAGCTGCTCCCCTGCTACTGTTTTGATGGTGAATTTGGAGAATGGGTTGACTGATCCTGGGTCAAGGGAGCTGAAATGGAGGAGAATTGAGTCTCTGGAGAGGAGTATTTCACCTGTGACACATTCTTTAGTTAGGTTTAGCTATGATGAAATTGTTGCTGCCACTAGCAATTTCTCCAAAGGTACTCAATTTTGGTTCTTTGTTTCTTCAAAAGTAATTACCTTTTTGCTTGCCCAAATTAAGGTATTTAGGGGATTGTTTGGCTGAGGTCTAAAGGTTACTCTGCCTATCGAAAATGGGATAGATATAAAGAAATAAAGTTATGTACTCGCTACAAGCTATATATATAGCTTTTGGCATAGTGGTAATGGTTTGATTTTAACACTTTTTTGTGATTCTATTTGCATTGGATCTTGACTGGTTTTGTTGAATTTGGGTAGGTAGAGTTTTGGGAAGAGGTGCATTGAGCTATGTTTTCAGGGGGAGAATTGGGTTTCTGAAGGCTGCAGTAGCAATTAAGAGGTTGGATATGGAAGACAAGGAGACCCCAAAGGCATTTTGTAGGGAATTGATGATTGCTAGCTCTCTACACAATCCTTACATTGTTCCTCTTGTGGGATTTTGTATTGATCCACAAGAGGGTTTGTTTTTGGTTTACAAATATGTATCCGGTGGAAACTTGGACTGTTATTTGCACGGTATGGATTCATTTCTTGTTCATAGCATTCGTTTCCAGTGTGCTAATCTTAACTCTGTTGTCGAGTGATTATGAATTCGTTATCTTCTGCTTGCAGAGAAGAAGCGGGGAGTGAGAGGTGGCACCGCTCTTCCATGGTCCGTGAGGTATAAAGTTGCTGTTGGGATCGCGGAAGCCATTGGCTATTTGCATAATGGTACTGAAAGGTGCGTTGTTCATAGGGACATCAAGCCCTCGAACATCCTTCTTTCTTCAAGAAAGACACCTAAGGTAAGGAACTAAACTAGCGATTGTGTAACTAATGATTATAAAAATATTATTTTTGTCAAACAATTGGTTGGATCTACTAGCCAACAATAATGTTAATGTCACCAATTATGTCAGTCGTGTTAAATTAGTTTCATGACATATGCAGCTATGTGACTTTGGATTAGCTACGTGGACCCCTGCACCTTCGGTACCTTTCCTTTGCAAGACTGTGAAAGGAACATTTGGGTATGGCTTGATTGCTTTCTGGCATTCAAAATCAGTCTGTTCTGGTAGTGCCTAACCAATGAAGATATGACTTTTCTGGATTTCTGATTTACGGTTTTCTCAAACTATATTTGCAGGTATTTAGCACCCGAGTATTTCCAGCACGGGAAAGTTTCAGATAAAACTGATGTCTACGCTTTTGGGGTAGTCCTCTTGGAATTACTAACTGGCCGGAAGCCAATTGAAAGTAAAAGAGGACCCGGGGAGGAGAATTTGGTCTTGTGGGTATGTCCTCGTTGCTCAAAATTTCTGCCTAATTTTTATGTATTGGTACTCACGATATCCGTGTGGCTGTCCAGTTTCTAGTTCACTCAAAATTCATGAAACGTATTCTAGGGTGTTTTTGTTCATCGTTTAGTCTGTACGTGTAGGCATCCATCTTCTATTGTTTTTGTAGTATTGCAATTGCAAACCATGGAAAACTCGACCATTTAAACATTAGGATCGAGATTCAACCAAATATATTGCCTATTTAGACATTATTGATCTGAATATGCATTGTTTTACTATTTATCCTAGGCAAAGCCGCTATTACAGCAAGGATTTCTTGAAAAGCTGCTGGATCCAAGGCTCAGATTTCCTTCGAAGAACTTACACAAGATAGCGTGGATGGTCCAAGCAGCTGCGGCGTGTATAAACAACGAGGAATCTCAGAGGCCCAACATTGACGTGATCATTGCGATACTTAGAGGCATAGAAGCCGATTACCTTAGCAGGAAGAAGGCTAATAATGGGTGTGTTTTCGAGTGTTATCCCCAACTGCAGCAGCAGAGTAAAAGCGAAATGAAGAGTCACTTAGCATTGGCTATGGTAGGAGTTACAGAGTTTGAAGATGAAGATTTTTACTGCCGCTGAGCTGAATCTTTGAATTGAAAGATTTGATTTTTAATTGGTTTTGTGTTTTACTATCAAATGAGAGAGGGGTTGTTTAAAGTGTATATACAAGTGGCAGGCTGAAGCAGTACATATACCTGTTTCATTTCCTAGACTTCACTGGGAAGAAGATCACAGGTTTTGGTCTGCACATTTAGTTAAACATTTTTTTTTTTGGGTTTCATATTTGTAGCTGTGCTTCTTGGTTTAATTTTTTTCTTGACTGCTAGTCTGTATTATAAAAAAAAAAAAAATTCTTAACCTAAGTTCTAACTCCATGCCACCAAACTTTTCTTATTTATTTTCTGTTTCACAAATCAATAATTTTTTATACCTGGAACATTTATTATGCAGGGACAAAGACTTAACCCTCAAAGAAATGAACAAAATCAACTACCTTTGAATACATCAATCTCCTGTTCCTGAAACTAATCATATGGTTGAGACGCCAAGACATCAATCTCTTGCTTCCTGAAACTAATAATATGATTGAACTCCATCCCTACCACAATACATCATAATTAGACCAAGAAATAATATTCTGAACATGGGTAAACACCCTACCTCAAGCTTATGATACTAAACTGAGAAAAGAATCTGAATCTTAAATAATTATTAGGTTTGGGGCATTGCACATAGACACATATCTCCACATGGTCCACTCCAAATTATTCAATTCCTAAAATCATAATAGAGGCTGGGAAATGAAAGTTGACCACATGGTATGGTGGAATAGTTTATGATGCAAATTAATTAGTAGCAAGTAATTAATGTGATTCAATTCACATGCTCTAACGTGATTTATAATCTCAAAAACAAAAAACTTAGAAAAGAAGATAGCTATAGCATTAACAATTTATATTCTTGAAAGTTGGTACAAATTAAAATTAAAAACAAAAACAATCAAGAGGGAGTATGATCTCCACCATGATGCATGATAGGAAAGGATAGAAATTAAGAAACGAAAGTTTACAGTTAAACTACAATATTAATAATTCCAAATTTTTTTAGAGAAAAGGTGAAAATAATATTTATTGAAATGATGATTAGAATATCTTAGCGACATCTCTAATCAAGCCCCGATTGGCTCGGGCAAAAGTGAGGTACTCATCGAAGGAGATGAAGCCATCGCCGTCGGTGTCGAGCTCGTCCATCATCCGCTGCACTTCATCGGTGGTGACGGAGCCCAGCGTTCTCAAGGCGTCCCCCAGCTCCGTCGACGAGATCTTGCCGTCGCCGTTGGTGTCGAAATGCCTGAAGATTTTGTCGCGATCAGCAACCTCTTGTGGATCATCAGCTTCAGCCATTCTGCTTTTCTTATTAAGGTTTCTTCCCTTTCAGGTTCAGATTCAGATGAAATGCTGAAATCCATGCCGGATTATATACTCAAAATTCTTCCATCAACAATGGCCATCCTATCAATACGGGTCTGATTGAAAGAGTCACTAAACAGCTAAAAAGATGGCAGAAATTTTGCAATAGCTTCAACAAATTTTAAATTTAACTACTAAACTAATCCTAATTTCTCCCATAATAAATGGAATTTTTAATTGTATTAAAAAGGTACAACTTCAAATCTGATAATTATTTATTTTAATTGTTTATTGCTACATCATTTTTTTTATCTTATCAAGAACCTAAATTTTTGTTAGTAATCTATAGAGAAAATAGAGTTAGTTGAGTCTGATGATATTATGTTTGAATAGTACTACTTAGTAAAGTTGTAATCATTTTTAAAATTTTTATGATTAAGTTTTTATAGAGGTAATAACTGAAGTTTCTTATTTTGGTAGTTTATGGTTGATGTTTTTAAGTTTTAACTAAAAGTCTAGTATTTATTTATTTTTGGATGATGATATAAATCATAGCGACTATTTAAGGGCGTTCACTAAGTTATGATCTTAGCCCATAAAGGATTACAAGAAAGTAAATCACTTGAAGGGGGTGTATTCAATCATAATTTTCATAAACTTCTAAAAACTTTTATGAACTTTAAAAGTTTGGAGGTATTATTCAATTTAAACTTGGTGTCTTTAAATGGATTTTGTAGACTTTTTAAAACTAAAAAATTGATAAAAATTTATGAATGTTTTTATATAGACTTTTATAGAGTATTACAAAGTTTTAAAATCTATTCATTTAAAAAGTCTACAAAAATCATAATTGAATAAATCCCACAAGTTACTCCTAATTGACCCGTTCAAATCAAGGACCTGTAATTTAGTATTTTTAATGAGTAGTGAATTGGTTGGATAAATTTAAAAGAATTAATGGCTTAGACAATAAATATATTAGTGGAAGAGTTTCCAAATGCCACATGAAATACTTTCAATAATATAATTATAAATTAAAATGCTATCTTAGTTTTAGACTATAATAACTAAATATTAAAATTTCAAATATTGAATGATTGTTTATATATATATATATATATATATATATATATATATATATATATATATATATATATATATATATATATATAAAGTGATGTATTTCAAAGGGTTGATAAGGGAAATTATATAACATTTTCAAATTTCAAACCATGGAAATGCATTATAAACAATTACTCCCTCTGTCCCATTTTACCTGTCCTATTTACTATTCATTGGTCAAACTAACTCTTTGTTCATTGCTTATTTTCTTTAGTAATTTTTTATTATTTTTAAATTTAATTTTTTGTGTTTAATAGTACTTTTAATGTAGTTTCTAAATATATAAATTTTTTATATTAATGCTAAACTTAATATTATGAAAAATTGGATTAAAAATAACTTCAGTCAAACCTCGTTAAACGAATCAGACAACCATTTTGAGACGGAGATAGTATAAAATAATGATATTTATCAATAAATGTAATTTATATTTATATTTATATTTTTATGTTACTAAAAAATATTAAATTAGTACATTTAACATCATTAAATTTGAATGGTGGCTCCACAGTCATGCAGAACTCTTAAAACATCATTAATTTCTCAAAAACCTGAAAGTTCTTACATTATGGGTTTACAACATCCAGGAAACCGGTCCTGAGAAGCAGGCAGCATCAAGTTATTAAAAAATCTGAAACAAGTTACTACATCAAACTGAATAGCACCAATCATGCTGGAAACTGGAAATTGGAAAGGATATGATGCATCATCCATTATTTTATGTGGAAGGTATGCAACAGCACATGGGTAATGGGTATGGGCTTTGCAAACAGCTGGTGCAAATCTCAAATCCCATTTTCTGTGATCTGCGCAATTATGGAGTTTTTGGCGAATATTCATTTCATGCCACTGATTTGAGCATGGCACTGAGCACAGCTTCTCTGGTGGGCAAAGCGGGAATTGCCCCTCGCTCTGTCACCGTCAAGGCACCGCAAGCATTCGCAAATCTCAACGCATCTCTCAGGCGCTCTTCGTCCTATAAAAATCCAAGATTTTTCGTTTGTCAGTCAAACAGACTTCAATAAAGTATAGGGCAGAGAGCGGGCAAATAAAGAATACTTATATCTGTTGGAAATTGATTTTAAGTATTCAGAAAGGAAAATATTTGACTGACAGTAACAGAGCAGCCCGCATTTGAAAACAGGTGGCTGTAGCACGATGATATACAGTACAAAAAGCAATACCATACCTTAAGCAGTGTCACATCGGATGATAATTGTGTCAACAATCCAGCTACGAAAGCATCTCCCGCACCAGTGGTGTCTACAGCTTCCACCATCAAACCCGTGACTCTTCCACTAAACTCCTGTTAATACAAGGTTCTAGCAGTCTTAGGAAACTAGAGACTATATAAATAAAAGAATAGCCACAATAATAAGCACAAGTTTTGCCTAAAGAGGAAGGCAGGCAGGCAGATGTACATTGTTTAAATGTTCAACCTGGATAGTGCTTGTTGATAATACTTTCATACCACTCTGACAACAATTTAAATCATAAGAAGAGGTTTTTTTGCAAGAATTGATTGAACAGTGGATTTTGTGCATAACCTAATATGGTTGACAAGCACAAAGACAACGAAAACGTTTTTTCATGTGTTTGACATAGGTACAAATCACTTCCACAGTAAGCAACAGATTATTGACAAGTATAACGTTAATTATTTGAGCAGAACTGAATAAACCTGATAGAGAAATCAATAGGCTTTTGGAACATCAGTATAAAGCTCAAAATTATTGTGTGTGTGTGTTTTTTTTTTGGAACATTTCATGGAGGGGAGATGGGATTGGAGCCCTCACCTAATGCCTGGAAAGGGACTTAGCTAATACTTATTTTACACACAAATATGTTTGCACAAAAAACAAGCACATGCATTACCAAGAGTCTACAAAATTCAAGAACCTTGAACAATGGGTCAGACACTTTTTCACAATTCTTTTGATAAGTGACACTTTTTTCACATATTATTTTTGAGTATACTTAGAAGATCACCTTGGTGTAATATCGACAACCTGCCGGACCTTCAGTGACAAGGAGCAACTTGAGGTTTGGATGGTACAGTTTGCGAACAACATCATCATTAAATGGATCTTCTCCTTGTGTCAAAAATGAAATCTCCTCCTCACTAATCTGATGATAATTATTCAGTAATACATTAGATAAATCACCAAAAGCTTTGAGTTTGCATGTGTTTAGAGCAACATAAATTACACATAATTTGCAAGTCCAACTGGAGACACAGAAAAATGTACCTTAATTATATCAGCAGTCTCCCATATGCTAAAGATTCCTTCTCGAGCACTTTCTGCTGATGGCCATAGTGGAAGCCTCAGGTTTGGATCATAAGACAAAATTACACCAGCATCCTTTGCAGCTTTAGCTGCAGCAACATGGGCTGATTTGCATGGTTCTGTAATCAAGCTTATAGAACCGTAATGGAAAATCTTTGCCTGTCAAACGGTACAACTATCACTCAGCATCTACAATTCTACATAGATACAATTGTAAAACCGCAGTGTTGAAGGGTAAAGATAGGAATACTGGGCATGTCTATAAACCACAAAATAAATTGGTCTAAGTTAACAATTTCTAATATTTGGCTAAATTGTGCTTATGCACACAAATTGGCCTGCTTTAATCCCTCAGGCTCAACACAAAATCCCTCTTCCCAGTTCCCTCTCTGTCTTTTTTATTTTAGGTTCTTTTTTGTTTTGCCATGACCAATTCTACCCATCACTACATTAGTTTACTAATGCTTCAAAGAAATTTATATACCTTCTTAATTAATTCCAAATCGAGTTCACTTGGTTTCAGCAACATATCAGCACTAGGATTACGGTAAAACATGAATTCGCGCTCCCCATCTTTTCTAAGAGTTACAAATGCTAAGGCAGTGCGAGCACCAGGATCAAAGCGCATCCCTTCACTGTTCACATTATTCTCCTTCAAAATATCAGCAAGCATGTACCCAAATTCATCTTCACCAACCTGTGCATAATTGCATATTCATATATTACCAATTTGCAATGCTGCAGCATAATGCAATCTTCTATTACTAGAAAGAAAGGAAAGATGTAGTAGTAGAGTGAACATTAAGTTAAAATAGATAACCTGCTATCTCTATTTCCTTGTTAGAAGGTATCAGCATGGAAACTGTTTTACCTTTAAAAAAAAAAAAGGAACTGAAATTTGCACATCATTTCCTCTAAGAGCAGATCTTCTATAGGTTTTGGCCCTGTTTGGTAAATGGCTATTAGGTGATAGCTGTTAGCTGATTGGGTCAGTAGATATGATTAGTTGATAACATTAGCTGATTGTAGAAAAGTGTTTGATAAATTAGTTATTAGCTATGTTTGATATAATTTTTTTTCTCAAAAAGCTAATTGAAAAAGTTGTTTTGAGCAACTTTTTGAATTTTAGCATTTTGGAGTTAAAAAAGCCTATTAACCAAACATTTATATTGATTTTTTAAACAAGTCAAACAATTAATAATGATCAAATAAGCCAAAATTGGCTGATAGGCTAACTATTTTAGCAAATAGGGCCTTTGTGAACTTGTGAAATTATAAGGTTATGAGCAAGGCAATTAACATCAGTGTCTACTCAATTACCGGGAGTGGTGATGAAAGCAAGGCATACTATTATTATTAATATTAAAAAACTATCTCTAAACAACACTAATGTCTGCTAAAATAAGCAACTTCATTTGTGAAGTTCATAGTGAAGGAACAGAACAAGCTAGTCCAATTTATTTCATATACTCCATCCAAATACACATGCATTTGGAGGAGTGTGATGTTGAAGGTGTTTTTATGTGATTACATGGAGTTTGAGCAAGACTAAAAGGAGAAGATATGCAAAAACGATACCTTGCCTATAAAAGCAGATGAACCACCAAGGCGAGAAATGCCAACAGCAACATTAGCTGGTGCACCACCTGGAGCCTTTTTAAATGCAGGTGCTTCAGCCAAAGAAAGTCCACTCGTGGTTGGAACGAAATCAATCAACATCTCCCCAAAGCACACCACAAGTTCAGATTCATCCTTTTCAACCGCCCCATTATCGCTTGGCTGTGCTCTTCCTTGAATAATTATGATAAAAGTACATGTTAAAAGTTACAGCAGTTAACAACGCAAAATTCTGGTTACACTTTCTGTGATCAAGAAATTTAAAACACTAAAGACCTAAGCTCACACGGAATAAATTATCTAAATAGATGAACAAAAAATGAAGCAGGAAAATTTGAAGACCTTGAAGTCTGAGGCTGGGAAAGGTCGGTGGTGGGGCCCTGCATCTCGGAAAAGCAGAGGAACCGGAGAGTTGACACCACCCGAAACTTCTCCGGCCGGAAGAGACTGAGACTGCGCTGAAGCAGAGAGTGGAAGAATGAAGTGCGGCCATATATTAAGAAGGGGGAAATTTTTTTGGATGATTTGAGAGAGTGATGGCGAGGGGAGTGAGCTTAGGTATTACACCCAAAACATAAACGTAAAGGGGAAATCCCTAGCTATTGTGGCATTGGGAAAATCGGCTGGGTTGTGATGAACCCTAATTTTGGATGTATTTCAATGGCTTTGATGATGAGAGAGTAGCGGAGAAAGCAAAGGGAAGGAAGCGTCACTTGTCAGCTTGCCATGTGTGACGTGTCCACAGTCTGCACTCTGCTACTCTGCCTTTGGAGTTTGGACACTTCTATCAACTATGGAGGACACTGCAATTACAAATTACTCCCTCTCAGCTTGATTAAAAATAATTTTATTTAATTTTTATAATGTTAAATTCAGTATTAATAGTATTAAAAAAAATTCAGTATTAATATATAAAAATATATATTAAAAATATTATTAAACATAACAAATTATATTAAAAAATATTTTTAAAAAAGTAAAAAAAAAAATAGTTTATATGACCAATAAATAATAAACATGACGGATAAAACGAAATAAAGAAAAATAATGACAGATAAAACAAAACAAAGAAAAATAATAAACATAATAGATAAAATGAAATAAAGAAAGTAGGAAAACTTATTTATTTATAATTAATAACAATAACAATAATAATAAATATTTCAAAAAAATAATGATAATGAAATTAGAAAAAAAAATGTTGCTTGTCTTTTTCTTTTTTATTTTTTAAAATAAAATTTTGAATTTTTTTTTTTTAATTTTGGAAAACTTGTTAGGCATGTTCTCTAACTTGGAGAAATGAATCATCAAACTTTGCCAATAATGTTTTTAATTTCTGTTTCTATTTTCCCCCTTCTCTTCTTTTCTCCAATCTTTGTCTCTAACTTCCTCTTCAACTATCTGTTTGACCTTCAACAACTAACATACACTCTCTCTAGTTACCACCATCGATTTTCCCTTAAACCACCTTTTCCCCCTTTATCTTTAGCCATCAACCACCATCCTCCGCTTATTCTCTAGCCCTCCTCACTTGCTTTTTCTATTATTATCTTCTATCATTCCAAATTTTTCTTAGAGCACCCTTATCACTGGAGTTTATTTTGTGATTTTTGAGGAGTTTTTGTAAGTGTGATTAGAAAAGAAAAAATGAGAGGAGTGTGTGATTTAGGAAAGAGAAAATGAGAGGGAAAGGAAAAAAATACTCCGTAAAACAAATTTGATTTATAAAAAATAATAATAATTAAAAAGGTAGTAGGCGCCTGCTGTGCACGAAATGCGCACAGCAAAGATGATTTTTCTTCCCACCCTCCGAAATTGCACTGTTCCAATCACCCTATTTTGCAAGAGAGCAATTTTCCTTCTCTCCATTTTCTCTTTCTTCCACCTCACCCTCACCTCACCTCACACTATTCCAATATCCCCTAAATAACCATTGGTAGGGATGCTCTTATAACCAGTGTCCTTTACTTTCTGTATTCCCAGCGGATGGGATATGGAGTAAGTCAATCAATCAGTCACCCAGCGGATGGGATATGGAGTAAGTCAATCAATCAGTCAACCGGGCATGGGAAGGTAGTTAGATTGGTACTCGGATTAGAACTCGACTCGAGACTTGACCCTGCAACGTTAAAGGAAGAAATTATATGGCAACTACGCAATTATAGAAAAACAATCAAGGTCAACCTAAATTAGCTTATATCCTCTAAATTATTCTTCTCCTTCCTAAAATAATTTTTCAGCCCAATTAATTAGCCCACTCTACCGTAAATACCGAATTACCATATAGATCTCAATTACCATATGCCCTACTTATTCCTCCACTATAAAAGGCCATAGTCAATCACAAAGAATGGCATCAAATCAAAAACCTATTCAAGACATCCCACGTCCCTTTAGAAAGTACTTTAGTATACATGTACCCAACTACAAAAATATAGTAGATTTCGACTTGGGACCGTCTAAAAAAGCCCATGGTTTCCATGTATGCCGACTGACTATCCCGATAGTCATAAAACCGTTCCTTGTGTTTTTTTTCTAACTATCATTTTTGACTTTCTTTCCAACTATCATCTTTAGTTTCTTGTGTTGAAATTTATGTTTATAATTTTCAAAAATAAATTTAAAATTTTAGAATAATGAAAAACTCTAAAAAAAAAAAAAAAATAGCCAGACCTTTAAAGATATTTTTGAAAAGAAAAAAATAATTGAGTGGCAAAAGTATTACAGGGAATCATTATTGTCTAGAAGGATAAAAGTTGGGCCAGTGGACACGGGCTTCTCTAGGATACGTGGGTTTCGACGCACGTTGGTTGTTGACTGTTGACTTGTTTGGTACGGACAATGGAGTAGCCATTGGGCTTGTTTTACCTTTGACCCTTCTCGAAAACGATTATCCAACAACGTAACAGCCCATAGCTGTCGTCGTCCAAGGAGCTGAGGAAGACTGGAAAGATACAGATTACTTTTATTGCGATTTGACGGACTGACCAAACAGAACATTCTCGACTTTTCCAGTCTTCATCCTTCCCACTTTGGTAAACAATTTTCACGGAGAACAGAACGAGGGAGGGATCCAAGTCTCCTATGAGACTGTCTTATATATCCGTATCCGTGAGACGGGTCATGTAAATATGAAAATGTAATACTTATACTGAAAAATGTAATGTTAATTACGAATAAAGTATTTGTTATTTAATCAAAAGGTAAAAGTATTACATTTTTTATTCAAAAGTGTTACACTGAGATTTAATTTAAGAATCAAATATATGTTATTTTTCAAGAAAAAAGTGTCAGATAAATCATTGAACTTATCGCTTTTGTGCAATTGACTCATCGAACTTAAAAAGTGTACAATCCAAGCATCAGACAAGTAAAATATGTGCAATAATAACTTTTTTTTTTAATTTTTTAAAAATTTAGTTTGAGTTAAAAACATTTCAATATTGACTCCCAACTACTACTAATACGGTAGAGGAAAATGCAACTCTTAATACATACATATAAGTAATATAATCAGATTTTACCGGAATTTTTTTAAAAATGTTTCAATTGCACAAATTTTGCTTGTTTGATGGTTCAATTACACATCCTTTAAGTTCAGTGACCCAATTTCACAAAAGTAAGAAGTTCAATGGTCTATTTGACACTTTTTTTTTTTAATAAAAAAAATGGTCAAATTGGCCCCCTAAGTCAAACAAATAGTGCAATTGAGCCACTAACTTTAAAAAGGTCAATTTAAATCTCGTAAACCAGTTAAAATGTTTAATTGGGTCCTAAATTACTTGTTTGACAGGATAGTGCTTTCTAATGCTAACGCATGTCTCATTTTTTAATCAACCGGTAGAGAATTTAAATGAAGCTTTTTTTTTTTCTTTTTAAAAAAAAAATAAAATTTGAAGTGATGTGTTTGACTATAATATTACTCGAGCGTTTGTTGCGGGCCAAAATATATGTGTGGATTCAAAATCAAAGAAACTAACCGAATTTAATGTTAAATTTGTCGGTTAAAGGCTTGAAGCCATTCTATATCATTCATTTGCTAAATGATTTTGTATGGCAAGATAAACTCGACAAAAACACGTATAAACTTCCTGTTGACGACACCAATAAAACATTTTTTCTGTCCTACATTTAAATATAGGATTCGAGTTGGCAGCATATTACATAGGAACATGTGAAGACGGGTGGCTCAATTATTAATTAAGCCGGTGGATTGAAGGAAGGAGTTCCACTCATTTAATTTGTGCCTTAGCTTGGATGACAGTTAACCAAGAACATGAAACATGCAGGAAAACCCCACGCAAATGCCTTAGTCCCGTGGCATCACAAGCTTTTGTGCATAAATTATTAAAGCATCTATTCTATGCCATGATTTCACCCACTACTGTACCAAAATATATTGTATGTACATCCAACTACTGCATGAATTGCGTGAAACCATCAGAATTGGTCCCGTCTCTGCCGACTTTTGCACCTCCTTCACTCACCAATATGCCACGTACCGGCTTTCTCCATCACAAACATTTATAGCATCCCCAATCATTATAGTTTTTGAGGAGTTTTTACACCTGTGATTAAGAAATAGAAGATGAGAGGGAAGAGAAAAATGGAGAAAAAAAACTTCATTAACGCGTCTGGCTGGGCACTGTGTGTGCGACCAGTAGGATAAAAGCAGTTTTCTTGGTCGGTCCCACAATTCGGATAAAAACCATGCTTTGGTGGGAGATCTTATTTCTTCTCTCTCTTCTCCTTCTAATCTCCACATAAGCTTTGCATCCTCAAAATCACTAATGGAGATGCCCTTACAACTACTAAAAATAAAATAAGTCCTCTTGTACTGTTGTACAATTCAATTGGTCAATTAAATCAAAATTAGTTTATAAGCATTGTTTTGCTAGCTGTTGCATGGTGTAGAATTCAAATCCTACCCATTACCAAAAAAGAAAAGTATCGATGTAGCTTTGTTATGGACACGTATAAAAGCATTTGAGGGTCAATAAATCAGTTGAGGCACATCTTGCCATTGGCTTTTCATAGTTACTACTGTACATGCACTTGAAGAATGGTAATATAGGCCAATTGAGCCGCATCTCGTACGATTTACTTCCTTTACAAAAGTATATGGCATGAATGTTAAAAAAAAGTCTTTAACTTTGTGAGTCAATGTCTCAAAAAAAAATTGTGAGTCAATTTTTTTTATAAAAAAAAAAAAAAAAAACTATAATGTTTGGAAAAGTACTGTGTCTGATCTACGACTGCAAATGAGAATAACGGAATGGTCTAGCGTATTTATATTTATAGTAATAGACACATACATGATGGTGCCTTTTTTGTCTGAGTAGAATTTTGCTATTCTTTTATAGCAATTTCTTTTTTCTTTTTTTTTTTTTAAAGTAAACGTAGCTATTCCATTAGTTCATAACATAAAACGTTTACATCAACGATCAATGAAATGGTAAATCATTCCTTACAGTCAGACATAGAAACAACTTTTCTAACTATGCTATAGAAAACTTGAATCGCAGACTGTTTCATAACTAGGAAGCTATGTTCCTTCAAGGAGCTTAAAACTTCATAAAAAATCTGGGTCTTCGTCATCATTCTTTTTTGCTCGCCCAGGATAAAATCAACACTTGCCGAAACCAAACTAAACGATTTATGCTAATGAAAATGAAAAGCTCGTGAAAGTAACGAGATGAAAAATGCTCGTGAAAGTAACGAGAGGAAAACACAATAATAGAGAAAATAAAAAGTAGGTAAAGTCAAAGTAGGGTTGGGAGTTCGAGACTACCAACACAAACCCCAATACCTACCTACTATTATTTTATTCAAAGGGAAAGAAAACGAAAGACGAAGATCTATGGCTGTGGTCGGAGGCGGACGGACCTGCGACAGTGGCCGGGGCGGAAGAAGAGCGAGAGCAAACGTAGAAGGTGACCAAAACCGCCGGCTCAAAGCTCCATTAGAGCTCCGGCCGGAGACCGGCGGTGGAAGTCGAAGTTGAGCAGCAGAGAAAGGCCTTTGGTTTTAGAGAGAAAAGGAAGGCATCTATAGCAATTTCTTAAACTACCAAAATAAATAATATAATACCTTGCCCCCTTCAAAGGCATTCTAAAATTGACTTAATGGAGAATGTGGGTTATGTAAATTATTATGAAGAGTACGGAGTATATATTATTGAGTGATGCAAAATTCTTATACTAAAATTACCACTTAGTATTCACTTTTGGTTCTTCGGATGTATTGTATTAATTTGTTTTTGTATTTAAATAGTGTATGTTTTTATTGATTAATAATCTGTAGAACTAATAAAAATAAATAGGTTTAAAATGCCGCGTAGAGGTAAATTAGAAATGATTTTAGTAGGCCAGGGAGCAAACATTAGTAATGTGGTTTAGTTGTTTACTTGTTTTATTGAATAGTGGCATAATTTGAGGGCGGATAAAAGGGTTTTAATTTAAACTTTATATATGTTATAATTGGGAATTTGAGAATGCAACATACAATAGATTTGAGCAACCCAATAAATGTGGTTGAACAGTTGATTTGATAACTACAAGTGATATCATATTTAAAAAGAAAAAAAAGAAAAGAAAAAAGAAAAAAAAAAGACATCGGTGGACGGACTGCAAATGTTGTTTCCATCAAGACAGTTTTGATACATTGTGCTGACTATACCTGTGAGCATCATGAACGCGAAAATAGAGAAGGCGAGCCCGAGGAGGCAAAGAGGGGAGAAAGTCGGAAACTCGTCCCTGATGAGACGAGTGAAGGGGTCGAGTAGGCTAGGCAGTCGGTACTAAGAGGAGCTCAGGCGAAGCAGATTAGGAACCTTCCTAAGGTGATGAAGATCAATGGAGGATTTCGTGGGCGATATAAAGAAAGTAGATCAAAAGCTTAGGAAACTCAATCAGATGTAAGAAGGCAAGATATCGTGTATATTTATGCGATTACATATTTTCACCTAAATAAAAAAGAATGGTGGCAAGTGTAGGTAATGAGGACCTATGTGCTCAATTTGGTTATTGGAATACAATATTGGTGGTTGTACGTACAACGCCAGAAGCGGCAGTATATGGTGGTGGCTGCGTCAACTTCAATTACCAAACTCCTTCATTGTCTTGAATAAATTAAAACTCATATCAACCCATTTATACAATTAAAAAAAAATTGTTGCGTCTAAATCTAATGAAAAAAGGTACAAATAGACCACTAAACTATTTGGGGATAGCAATTAAGTCACCGAACTCGAATAAGCTCCAAATTCATTCCTGAACCTGGAAAAAAAGAGCAATTGGATTTTTTTTTTTGCTTAGTTTTTTTTTTCCTAGTTCATGAATGAATTTGCAGCTTATTCGAGTTCATTGGCTTAATTGATATCCTCCAAATGGTCCAGTGGCATATTTGTACCTTTTCCCACATATAATTAACGAAGCAAAACCCGATTCTAATTTTCTCATCATTGTAATACTAATTCATATTCAATTTAGGTCACACTCAACATTTAATAGTAGAAGAAATAAGACATACTACATAACTCAAAAAAAAAAAAAAAAAACACTACAATTCTTTTACGTGACACAAATAAGACATACTACATAACTCAAAACTCTTTAACATGACACACATATATTTATAGTTGTATACTTGTATCAACAACCTGCTTACCAACCATCTTGATAATAATTTATTTTAAACATTTTAAATTAACATAAATAAAGACAATTGATAATGATTAATGAATGACAAAAACAGGCATAACCATTAAAATTAATGACAAAATTATTAATTGATAATTAAATTAAGAAATATATTAAAATTGAGAACTAAATTACAAATTAAGTCTAAAAAGAAGCTATATATGGACAAATGTTATACCTAACAGTAACTTTTGTGGGTCATTTGCAAACGAATTATGCAGTGTTTTATATTTTTACATTAATTTATTTCGAAAAAAAACAATAAGAATGTTCAAATTTGTAATGCTTATTAAAACAGCGAGACTATGAAATACTCTTTTATGAAAAATACTTTTTTTTTTTTAACACCAAACAATAATGAGCAAATACCAATTTTGGTCCTATGACTATTATTTTAGTATCAATTTTGGTCCCACGACTACTGTTTTAGTGCCAAATTCATCGAATCGTTCACCCATCCCTTTAAAACGTGTCGAAATCTACAAATTTTAAAGGTATTTTCATCATTTTTCAACTTAATATCACAATTGAGCATGAATAAAGAAATTTAAGCCTTAAGGTCGATCACAATTCACAGTTCTCCTTCTCAAATTAATGTAAAATGAGGAGGAAAACTGTGAATTTTGATCGACCTTAGGACTCAAATCCATTTATTAATGCTCAAATTGGGATATTAAGTGGAAAATGACAAAAATACCTTAACAATTTTAGATTTTGGCACGTTTTAAAAGGATGGGTGACCGGCGCAATGAATTTTTGGCACTAAAGCAATAGTTGTGGATAAAAATTGGTACTAAAACAATAGTCGTGAGACTAAAATTGGTAGAAATTAAAAATGTGAACTAAAATTATCATTATGTTAATAATCGTGGAACCAAAATTGATATTTGCTCAAACAACAATATATTAGATACATAGCTTCCTGAAAAATTATATTAGAAATGGAAACAAGAGAGTGAAACATCCACTCCTTACAATAAGTCAAAAAAGGGGCTTCTAGAGCGATCAAATGGATTACTATGTTCAAAATTAACGATAAATTTGACATTCAAATAGTTTGATCAGATTAAATATGCTATTGCAGGGTTGTATTGTCCAAACTACTTGGCTGCTAAACCTACCATTCACAAACTTGCTATATTTTATGTGACAATTTCTAATTAAATTATTCGTTTATTTCATATATTAATCAATTAAAACTTAATATATAAAAAGAATGATAAATTTGTGAGTGGTAAATATATGGTCCCTCTTTGAATCACGGTCCCGATAAACGGTTACTTTCATTCTGAAATCTGAACCAATAACAACCGAACACGTACCAATACCGTATGGAAAACTGTGTAGCCCACACTGGATACTTCCCCTATAATTGATGGGCAGTTGGAGTACAATTCACGTTAGAATGCGCGTGACCAGAGGATTATAACCCGGCACGCGTATATTCCCTCCATAACCGCGTGATGAGCTAGAGCTATATAACAATGGCCGCAACTAACTAGAAACCGAAAAAGTCTCCCAGAAGTCACACTTTCCCTATTATACTGTCTCTCTGTAATGGCAAAAAGCGGAAGCGATCCGAAAGCGGCAGTGATTTCTGGCGGCGCGATGGGGGAAGTGGAGAAGGTGTTCAGGAAGTTTGACTCGAATGGCGACGGCAAAATCTCGCTGTCCGAGCTCGGCGCGATTCTGAATGCGCTCGGCACCAAGACGTCGGCGGAGGAGGTGAAGCGCATAATGTTGGAAGTCGATACTGACGGCGACGGATTCATCGATATGGAGGAGTTCGCGGCTTTCCACTGCTCCAGCGACGGAGGATCCGACTCTGAGGACAAGGATCTCCGAGACGCCTTCAACCTGTACGACAAGGATAAGAACGGGAAGATCTCAGCCAGCGAGCTTCACTCGGTGATGAAGAGCCTCGGAGAGAAGTGTTCGCTCAAGGACTGCCGCCGCATGATTAGCTCCGTCGACGTTGACGGCGACGGCTGCGTTAACTTCGACGAATTCAAAAAGATGATGTCTAGGCCTTGAGCCTTGATCAATGATCGTTCAGTTTAGCAGCGTTTCGAAATTAACGGTAGGTTTAGCATTCAAGTAGTTTGATCGGATTTGATGGGATATTGCATGGCTGTATTGTCCAAACTTATACTTTTTACAGCCAAAAGCTGTTGATATGACTGGATTACGATTTATTCTGAATATTTCTACGGTTACTCCAAGTCTAATTTCATATACTCAATCTAATTTTCTGTGTCTATTAAAGTTTCATTATCATTGAAATGATTAAAGGTCGCCTCATGTGAATCTGGCTTTGAGTGGTGCTTACTCCTTCTCGTTTTCTCTGATCTCTCTCTTCATTTTTCTGCTTTAATGTCATTGGTCCAAAATTTAGAGTGCCACACAAGAAATGTGTGGCTCACGGGTGATTGGAGAATGGGGAGTGGTTTTTGCCGTGATATACACGACAAGATATAGCTCAATCGCGTTTAATGCACCAACTGATATCAATGACTACTATTATTATATTCTTCTTAGTTCTTATTTTCTATGCGTGATTACTGAAGTAATCCGTATTCTGATTTGTTGTTTTCTTCTCATGGTGCCGGTTAGTGCTGGTTTTGACCGTTATGAAGTCTCAATTCCTCAGTGTATAAGCCGAAAGTCTATTCCTTTTTGGCGTAATTATGGGATCGCCATTACTAGTGTACTCTGTATAGTTTTCTTTTTTTTGTTGTTTGACTGGTATATATGAACCAATTTGCTGATTTTTTTTTTTGAAACCAACCAATTTGCTGATTGGGTATGCTATTTCCCTATTTAAAGGGTCAATGTTTTATAAGTCAAGATTTTCGGTTTCTGAACTGACCATTATAATTGCTATAAGCCTGTCCTCACATTTCAACTTAATTTTAGTACACACTTTCTAGGAGCTTTAAAAAAAAATTGTTAAGCCTCTACTCTTCTCTAGATTTCTCTCCCTCAACTTTCTATTCTCTGGTCTTTATTTTTATTTTTTATATGAAGTTTGGCTTCTAAAGTTTTACTTTCGATTCTAGGAAAACATCTTGATATGCTTTTACATTAAAGCAAGAGTTGTCCAATGCCATCATAGTGAAAGGAGCACATGGGGGTGAACATGGGCATTATAATGCACGTACCTAAATTAAATCAACACAATTCAATCAATTAATTAATTTTAGCATTATAAACTCATTTTTTTTAAGTTTCAAGATCTTCCTTGTACATCAGTGATATGGAAATACGGAAGCATGATACGGAATGGAAGTGCTGCTATTATTATGCAAGAGAATCGAATGCAATTGAATGTAACCGACTCGGTCTAACTGGCTATTAGATCGGGAGATCGACAGTGGGCCGACAAGATCCCGAGATAGTAGGCTGCCTCTTCTTGGAGAGCCAAAAGTCATTCTCTCATCAATATATGCGGTATTTATAGAGGGGAAAAGACAAATTCCGCCCCCAACGGCATGCTGAACACGTGGATGCCATGCATCGGCCTATTGCCGGACGGGAAGGCAGTCACGCACGTGGTGACTTGGACAAGATAGCAGGTGGTCACATCACACTAAGCTTGGACGGTCGGAGATCGGAGTACAGAATTTTGACTACCTGCTCAAGTACCCAGTAGGTTCTACTCGGGTATCTAACACGTTACCGACCTCCCGACCTTGGTCACTTAGATCGGGCCAAACGTTGGCTAATCGATCCGACCTTTATACATGTTATCATGTAGAGGGAAGGTATAAAGCCTATCAATCGGAATTCCTTGAGTTATCCCTTGAGCATGCTTAACAATTTGATTCGTTGTTCTTTAGGTGAGCCTAGGTTGGGGCCAATCAAGGGTAATTTAAGCTGTCTTGCATTGGATAACGGCTACAAACTTTCTCGTAATCAAAGTTTGATTCATTATTTTGAGTAATAATTTTATTCAAGGAAATTGAGTTTAAATAGCTGATCCGACTCTATCTTTTAGATTTTAAGAAAAGAAAAAAAAAAGACATTTTTATTTAATTTTACTATAATTTTCTCTTCTATTTTTTTTAACCCACCAAAATATGGCAGTATATCCACACAAAAAAAAAAGTCAAAATATAATTCTTGATCATAAAAATAAATACTTACATAATTTTTGTTCATTTCTAACAATTTTCCCTATCTAATACAATGAATGACCTTTAATGTAAATTTATGACAAATTAAATACCTTCTCATAAAGATAACCTATCTAATCTCTTTTTTAATTACCACCTAAAAAAAAATTAGCACCCATAATTCGTGCATTGAAATTTTGTGAAGTGAGATTGCTTTTGAGAAGTAAGACTTAGAATATTATAATAACGAAATTTGAGTAAATTATTTTAGATTTTATAACTTATTTTAAAACGCTTATATAACTATTTATTATTTAAACTATTCATCCAAATTGTGCAAAATTCAGTGTTAACGAAACGTTTAATTTAAATATTTTTAAAGATATTACTCGTTATATAAATCTTATTATAAAATATATTTTGAATAAGTTTTAAACATATGCTTATGATTTCATTTATTTTTATTTTTAAACGACTCCATAAAAGGTTTGAGACAAGTTGCAATTAAACAAAATTTTGTAGTCAAACACCTTGTGTTCAGATGGCAGAGTAGTAGCTCCTTGTAAAGACAGATAAACAAAATTTTGTAAAATTGTAATCTAAATCCTATACTTTTTTTTATTAACTTTCTAGCCAATTCTTAATTTTAATTAACATTTAAGTGGACCCTAATTCCTAATACATTTTATATCTTATCATTGTACTACTATAAATATCTTTTCTATCCAAAAAGTTATTGAATTTCTTACACTCAACCAGCATATCCCCATTACCAATGATTTACCTATTTAAATTGGTTGGCTAGCTAAAATAACAATACATTTTTTAATTTACGAAAAAGGTCTATTGTCATTACTTGAAATTTGTTTCACTTCAAAATAATTTGTAACAATAATATATTTTATTAAAACCATTACAATATAAGTTTAAGATAATTTCATATTTGGCAGGGTGGGGTTCCATTCCTCGTATGAACATTGGGGCTTTGGGTTGGGTTGCGCTTTCTATATGTAAAAGTGTACAGTTTAATTTTAAGTTTAAATTGACTCAATTTATCTTCTCATGAGTCTAGAAACGCAAGTTCATATGATTCATGGTATAGTTGGATGAAACAAGGTTGTTAAAAAAATTGATTCACATCTTGGCGTGTTATGGAGAATGGGTCAAAAAAGCAACCTTTTTTCTTAATAAAAAAGAGTTGCAGAGGATGTTGAAAACAAGCACAGTGCAAGCAATATAAACCTTGGAAGGGATGCATGGAGTTATGTATACGGAATAATCACTTGAAACCAATCTTCAAGTCACAAATTCACAACTACTACTAATAATAACCCTAAGCACAATGATTTCTCATCATAAACAGTCACAAAATCACAACATTGATCATCTCATTCTAGTACTAGGAAAAGCACTATTACAATGTAGCACACACATCTTTACATATGACAAAAAAGAAGGCAATGCAGATTTAATTTAGACACTGAGAACCATTTATTTTACATCTTGAAGCTGTATTGTATAGCACAGTGGTGACACAGCTACAGACCTTTGGAACCCGGGATATCTATCCAGTTCAGCTCGAGCTCCACTTCACCGCGCTCAACGTTTTGCAGCCTAACGACCATTTTCTGGACAACCTTGTCGTTTTCCCACATGATGTTGCTTGCTTCGGAGAGGCAGTTTGTCCTGCACGATTCGACTCTAGTGATTATACTGCCACTGGGGATGTTTTGCGAGCTCATCTTCAGATTCTTCACAGCTTCTAAGAACGGTGTGATGTGAAATTCTGCATCCCCCATTTTATCGTCGAGACTGAATGTATCCTTGTCATAGACTTGCTGCAACGACAAACAAAAAAAATTTCCTCATATGGATCATAGTCTGTATATGGAATTGCAATAAATCCACAATGCCATCCAAAATTTATACAGGAATTACTGCCTATACTGTCATTGCGTTTATATATCCAAATGACATGATCTGCATAATTATAACAACGAATTACATGTTTCAGTCTTTCTACAGATTCTAGTATATCCAGAACGTGTTTCAAGCATAAGCAATATCACTTTTCACGAAAATAGACTGTTTAACCATTATATCCCGCCCCCTTAAAGCTTTGGATTGAGAACATTACGATAATCCTTTTTTTTTTTTTTTTTTTTTTGCAGTTTCTTCATCGCGTAGGATGCAATGGGATTCTGTTGGATACTTAGCCGGTGCCTATTCACCGGGGAATTTCAAAAGGCCATTCATCTTAACCAAAAGATCAGCAGCCAAGAATGATTGGCTGCAATAATAGCAGATTTCAAACATATGTTATATATGAGGACACACAAATGCACAACTCCTATAATTTTCATCTTTAATCAGCAAAATTGTGCTCCCAAGAAGTTCCAACCTTTGGCACTTTCTAATCCCTATTTCTTTCTTCTAGCAGCCAATAATTATTGCTGTATGAATATACAAAAGAAATTTTCTTCTGATCAAAAGAATACTATGAGGCACCAAAAGGTGAAGACACATACCAGTTTTATAGGGAGATTTGGGTCTGAGATTGATAGAGTTAATTCTTCATTCCACTCAGGGTTGACAGTCTTCTTCACCACTTTGGTCTTTAGTTTCTGTGTTAAAAGATCAAAGGAACATAAGCACATGTCCTAGTAATTTGCTGAAAAAAAATAAAATGTTTCTTAATTAAAAACTATGGTTTAAACTAGAAACCAGTCAATACAAAGTTAATGGTCTAAGGGTTCCAAACAAGTAGCTCAGTTGATTTTTGGATGGCAAATTGTGGGTAAGGAAGCAAGGTCGATCCCCGAAGGCGAAGGCAAGGTGGGAGTTTCACCCCGTTGTGGGTGATTCCTTGTGACCACACTGATCCACTCATCTAATAAGTTAACGTGATTTACACATCACAATCATGTCGGATTGGAGTGTTGGTCGGGGCGAGGGATTTAGCCTTTTGTGCCAAGTTTATGGTCTAAGGCATATTAATACAGAGTTTCAGTTTTCTGGGCATTATTTTGACATTTTGAGATGAAATCCAAAAATGAATGAACTTTGTTCTGCACTTCAGCAAATCTACAAACCCAAAACAACCAAAACAGAAAATTCAAGTCAAAAACTCATCATCTACACCAAAGCTTTCATCTTTCCCCCAAGAAAACCATGGGTTTTCACTGATTACACAAAATTATCCAAGAAATCCCATCAAAATCTGGAAATCAAACACCCTGAGACCATGAAGCTGCGGCAAAAACACAGCACACAACAAGAAACTGACGCAAGAAACAGCAAAAACAGCGATTACCTGCTTGCCCATGCGCACAATAACGTAAGGATCGCTGGTGGAGACATCTCTCACAGCCAAGTTAACTCCTCTGTGAATATGAATCCTCAGAAGCCCCAACAAGTTCTCCATTGAAACAGAAGCTCTGTTCTTCATTTACTTTATGCCCGAACCGCGTAAATGAACAAAGAGCAGAAGGGTGAGGTGAGGGTGAAAGGGGCCTATTGGTTGAGTCTGAATGGCTGACGCTAAACAGCTAATTTGGCCAATTAGCACAAAAAGTGATTTCGTATACAGAGTTGAAAATAAATGTCGTATTTGCATTAATTGACTAAATTGGTACAATTTCCACATTATATAATTTATTTATATAAGGGCTTTAATATGATTATTTTTAGGTGGTTTGGAAATGGAAATACAAACGCTAATTTCGTAATCAAATTAATTATTAGAGAGCAAATTCTAAATTCAAGTTCACGACTATTACGGTATTATCATGTTTAGTCATACTTTTAAAATTTTACTTACTTACATAATTGACTTTTATTTATTTGTCACAATTAATTTTCAATTTAAATTTTGTTATCAACTTATCATTCAATCGTTTAATAAAAATGATTAATACGTAATTTGAACATTTAAGTTTTTTGCTTTAACATGTAATTTTTCTTGTTCTCTTCAATCTCTTGTAACCTCTTTTAATTGAGTGATGGAATTACATGTTACTCATCTTTATTAATTGTAAATTTAATAAAAAAATTAATGACATAATTAGACAAAATTTAAACAATTTAAGTAAGGCCATATTTGGTAACATAGTTAGCTTATCAGTAAATTTTGATTTATTTGACCAATGTTAGTTGTTTGACTTGGTTAAACATTCAATATAAGTGTTTGATTAATTAGCTTTTTGTAACAACTTATTGATCCAAAATGCTAAAATTCAAAAAGATGCTCAAAGCAGCTTTTTTGATAAGCATTTTGAGAGAATTATTTTGCATGTAATCAACTATCAACTAACAATTAATTTACCTAACATCTTTCTACAATCAATTAATGCTATCAACTAGTCAAACCACTAACCCAATCAACTAACAATTATTTACCGAATATCTCCTAAATGTAACAATGTCGTAATTGTTGGAGACTAAAAGTGAAATTTACTCATTATTCAATTACGGAGAATATACCTCTCTAATTTCTATTCTATAATCGTGAAAATAAATGCTCTAAGATATTGTAAATAGACTTATTTATAAATTACTAGTCCAAGATAATATTATCATTATTTATCCATCGAGTGACTTTTTCATTTTTAATCTCTCAAAATTTTCAAATAAGATTTAAAATATTTTAAAGTTCCTTCACTTTTATGAAATCTCATATGTTTTTGTGTATAAGCACATTTTAATTTTAATTTGATTGATTTCAAAATTTGAGAGATCAAACATAATCAAATTGAAGTTGAAAAGCAAGAGTAGAGATGTGCCAATGGATGATTTCCTCTTTACCCTCTTTTCATTTTCATTTAATTTATATTGAGAAGATTATTATTATTATTATTATTTTGAGTACTATTGAGAAGATTATGTTTACATTAAAAAGATGATGATGAGTAATATTTGATATATATGGTAAATGGTAAAAAATAACTATGTCAAGTAAGAGATCGAGTTGGTATTTAATACATTTATACACATGGACAAAATCTTCTCCCAAAAGGTTAAATTCCCAACCCCAAGGGCTCCCACGCCCTGGCCCGGCGGGACACAGAGACTAGACCTTTGCTCATTGCGCACAAGGAGCCCACAACACGACAAAAGTCATGGTAACTCAACTGAACACAGAGGTTAGACATTTGCTCACTACGGGCGCCCTCACCTTGAGAGGTACCTTTGCTCATTGTGCGCAAGGAGCCCCCGGCCCGACAAAAATCATGGTAACTCAACTGAACACAGAGGCTAGACCTTTGCTCACTGCGCCCTCACTTTGAGAGATACCTTTGCTCATTGTGCGCAAGGAGCCCCCGGGCCGACAAAAATCATGGTAACTCAACTGAACACAGAAGCTAGACCTTTGCTCACTGCGCCCTCACTTTGAGAGGTACCTTTTCTCATTGTGCGCAAGGAGCCCCTGGGCCGACAAAAATCATGGTAACTGAACTGAACACAGAGGCTAGACCTTTGCTCACTACGCCCTCACTTTGATAGGTAGGTTGCTCCCACACTGCCGCTGGTGAGACTCGATCCCTGGTCTCTTCTCTCAAACTTCACCTGCCCATGCGGGCACACGTGGACAAAATCTTAACAATGCGAATATGAGATGATAATTATATTTAGACCAATAAAGCTTAGCTTAGAGTACAATACATTAGCACAACATTCACAATTTAGGAGTATTAACACTTATTTGTTCTTATTATAAAACTTTTTAGATTAAAGTGATTAGAAATAAATTACTGACTTTATTAAGAGTTTGATGCCACTGAACCACAAGGTCCTTGACTTATAAGTTAATAGTTAAAACAATATCTATATTATAAACGTTACTAGTTAAAACAATATCTATATTATAAACGTTACTACTTTTAATTAGTTATTGAAGTGCTTCTATTTCTTTTTTTTTCTTGAGAAGAAGTGCTTCTATTTCTTTCATTAATAATTTTGTTAAAATTTTATCATTAATTTTCAAGAACTCTAAATTATCAAGGTTAATCAAGGAATTTCATCCGCTTTCGATTTTTTTTTTTTTTTAATTTTCCCTCTCAATTTGCACTTAAATTCTATGACTTAATAGCCAGAAATATAATGCAAAATATAGACCAGTAACTTCTATCAAACCAATGGAAAAAAAAATCAATGGCTTGCATTTTTTTTTAACACTAGGTTATAGAACTAACTTACGATTCGTGGGACTAAGTGATCAATAAACTTCAGCTTCTCAATAAAAAAAAAAAAAAGAAAAAGCGGAGTAATAAATTAGGTTTTTTGAACAAGAACAATAATAATAAACTTCGGCTTGTCAAGAAAAAAAAAATACGGAGTAATAAACTTCGGCAAACTCATCATAGAAAAATTTAAAACATCATATCCCTGATAATTCAAAAACTAAAAGTAATTACACTTTTAACTTACAAAAATTAAATCCTTCATCGATCTACATAACTTACCAATAACCCATTTTTTTTCCTTATTAAATCAAAGACATTAAAAATATCGCTATTTGAAGATGCATTCCAAGTAAAGCTTGCTTTGTAACGTAACCTTAATTAAAAAAGTAATTAAAAAATAAGTTTAAATTATTTATAATTGATAACTCAAACTAAAAGTATAGAAGATATACTATATTGTAAAGCTAGAATTATGAGTATTAAAAAAATAATTGTTAACTCACACTGAGTAGTCTACATTGTCGTCCTACAATAGTTATTGCGTGGATCATGGATCACGGTCCAAAAACGACATCGTTTCGCGTAATTTTTTTCACGTGACCCACTGTAACATACATTTTTATAATTCATAATGTACACTACACTATTCTAACGCATAATGTACATTATTTTACTCAAGAAATTTCATTCATTATTTTAACACAAAGTATATTATTCAAATTCATATAATTTAATAATATTATTTTAGACATGATTTACACAACTATGTGACCACCATCCACACACTAGTTTGACGCCGTCCTAACTGTTAGGCACTTATGTAGGCTAATGACCTTTTCAATCATACGTGTTTGTCTCATCATCACTTGTCCTGACTGTTAGGCACTTGTGTAGTTTGTGTTGTGTAGACTAGTGACCTTTTAATTATACGTCTTTGTCTCATCACTTTAATGGGGAGCCACATACAGCAAAGTTGACTATGATGTTGGCCATCCTCAATGGTGAGGATTTTGGAACGATTTTAATGTGCAAGTTAAGAAGGAGAGGATGGAAAGAGAAAGAAGAAAAAAAAATAAAAAATACAAAACAAATTTGACCAAAAAAAAAAAAAATCGACACTATTTAACGCGCCAATGGGCACTCGGTTGGGCGCTTTTTGTGTCGCGAAGCGCGCCTCTTCGACTGCTATTGGAGTTTCTCTCTCCTGCGAGCCCCACAACAAATAAAAGTCTTGCAGGGAGACCTTAGTTGTCTCCCTCCTACATTCTCTCTCTTTCAGCCTTTCATGTAGCAAAAAAAGACCTGCAAAAATCAAGAAAAAAACCACATATTATTGTGTATGTCCTCAATGGATTGAAAATGTCTGAAACAACCCGTTTACAATTATCTCACGCAAACAAACATATTAATTCAGTTAGCTTTCATTCCTTTCAAACACTTTATGATGTCATGCTTAGCCCCTTGCTACTCAAATCCTTCCTAGCCATTCCCAGAGGACGACACTCAATAATTCAACCACTAAAAATACAACTTTCATTAGCTAGACTAAATGTTGGTGCACCAATAATAAACATTTCATTTTATATGTTAATTAGATATTTATTACTTAATCATTTTTATTCTACAATTTTTAATTACATATTGTATTCAAGATAAACATAACCTAAGACTAACACTTTCCATAATTTTATAGGAAAAATAATAATAAAATCTGTTTGCCCAAAATTAAATAGTCCCAAAATGACGTCGTTTTGTGGCTGTTTATATATATATATATATATATATATATATATATATATATATATATATATATATAATAAATTCATAAAAATTAGCCATTTATATGTATTAATTATAATTGGTTATTATGATAATTAGTTATCTAAATCAGCCATGTATTAATTATAATTGTATGTTAAGAATTAAAATAAATTACACTTTCCTTTAGAAATTAAAATTAATTATACTTTCCTTTTGAAAATTTAAATAAATTTATAACACTCACATTTTCTACTAATAAATATAGTGGATTGGTGACTTGAAAATCACATTGATACTAGCTAATCCATTATATTGTTTCGATGTGTTTCGATAGATATGCTTTTATAAATTTATTCTGTTGATTTAGTTTCGGATCCATTGGGGAGTGGAAGATCTTAAGCCGAGGTATGATTAATACGTTTTATTTTGTTGATGAAGGAATTATTTTAACTTTATATTGTTGTTGATGAAAGTGCTCATG